>NC_044988.1:53399273-53460470 GCF_008728515.1 Papio anubis | reverse complement strand
AGAGACACAAAAAACCCTCCAAAAAATCAATGAATCCAGGAGTTGGTTTTTTGAAAAGATCAACAAAATTGACAGACCACTAGCAAGACTAATAAAGAAGAAAAGAGAGAAGAATCAAATCGACGCAATTAAAAATGATAAAGGGGATATCACCACCGACCCCACAGAAATACAAACTACCATCAGAGAATACTATAAACACCTCTACGCAAATAAACTGGAAAATCTAGAAGAAATGGATAATTTCCTGGACACTTACACTCTTCCAAGACTAAACCAGGAAGAAGTTGAATCCCTGAATAGACCAATAGCAGGCTCTGAAATTGAGGCAACAATTAATAGCCTACCAACCAAAAAAAGTCCAGGACCAGATGGATTCACAGCTGAATTCTACCAGAGGTACAAGGAGGAGCTGGTACCATTCCTTCTGAAACTATTCCAATCAATAGAAAAAGAGGGAATCCTCCCTAACTCATTTTATGAGGCCAACATCATCCTGATACCAAAGCCTGGCAGAGATACAACAAAAAAAGAGAATTTTAGACCAATATCCCTGATGAACATCGATGCAAAAATCCTCAATAAAATACTGGCAAACCGGATTCAGCAACACATCAAAAAGCTTATCCACCATGATCAAGTGGGCTTCATCCCTGGGATGCAAGGCTGGTTCAACATTCGCAAATCAATAAACATAATCCAGCATATAAACAGAACCAAAGACAAGAACCACATGGTTATCTCAATAGATGCAGAAAAGGCTTTTGACAAAATTCAACAGCCCTTCATGCTAAAAACGCTCAATAAATTCGGTATTGATGGAACGTACCTCAAAATAATAAGAGCTATTTATGACAAACCCACAGCCAATATCATACTGAATGGGCAAAAACTGGAAAAATTCCCTTTGAAAACTGGCACAAGACAGGGATGCCCTCTCTCACCACTCCTATTCAACATAGTGTTGGAAGTTCTGGCTAGGGCAATTAGGCAAGAGAAAGAAATCAGGGGTATTCAGTTAGGAAAAGAAGAAGTCAAATTGTCCCTGTTTGCAGATGACATGATTGTATATTTAGAAAACCCCATTGTCTCAGCCCAAAATCTCCTTAAGCTGATAAGCAACTTCAGCAAAGTCTCAGGATACAAAATTAATGTGCAAAAATCACAAGCATTCTTATACACCAATAACAGACAAACACAGAGCCAAATCATGAATGAACTTCCATTCACAATTGCTTCAAAGAGAATGAAATACCTAGGAATCCAACTTACAAGGGATGTAAAGGACCTCTTCAAGGAGAACTACAAACCACTGCTCACTGAAATAAAAGAGGACACAAACAAATGGAAGAACATACCATGCTCATGGATAGGAAGAATCAATATCGTGAAAATGGCCATACTGCCCAAGGTTATTTATAGATTCAATGCCATCCCCATCAAGCTACCAATGAGTTTCTTCACAGAATTGGAAAAAACTGCTTTAAAGTTCATATGGAACCAAAAAAGAGCCCGCATCTCCAAGACAATCCTAAGTCAAAAGAACAAAGCTGGAGGCATCACGCTACCTGACTTCAAACTATACTACAAGGCTACAGTAACCAAAACAGCATGGTACTGGTACCAAAACAGAGATATAGACCAATGGAACAGAACAGAGTCCTCAGAAATAATACCACACATCTACACCCATCTGATCTTTGACAAACCTGAGAGAAACAAGAAATGGGGAAAGGATTCCCTATTTAATAAATGGTGCTGGGAAAATTGGCTAGCCATAAGTAGAAAGCTGAAACTGGATCCTTTCCTTACTCCTTATACGAAAATTAATTCAAGATGGATTAGAGACTTAAATGTTAGACCTAATACCATAAAAATCCTAGAGGAAAACCTAGGTAGTACCATTCAGGACATAGGCATGGGCAAAGACTTCATGTCTAAAACACCAAAAGCAACGGCAGCAAAAGCCAAACTTGACAAATGGGATCTCATTAAACTAAAGAGCTTCTGCACAGCAAAAGAAACTACCATCAGAGTGAACAGGCAACCTACAGAATGGGAGAAAATTTTTGCAATCTACTCATCTGACAAAGGGCTAATATCCAGAACCTACAAAGAACTCAAACAAATTTACAAGAAAAAAACAAACAACCCCATCTAAAAGTGGGCAAAGGATATGAACAGACATTTCTTAAAATTTCTAGTAAGTAAAAATTTAATACTATTTTATATATTGGTATTTGTTTTAGGCTTGAGAATTTTTTCCAGGAGCACCAAAAACCTTGTACTGAAAGCCTTTGAGAAATAAAGTTCCATATAACTTTCATCAGAATTTTTAACAATATTCTTTGTAGTAGAAACCTACTGTTTTGGCTATCAGTACAGTTGCCTTTGGGAGCAACGGTCTCCCGTTTTCTGGAAACAGCCCCTGCCTTTGCTTCCACGCTCATAGGCACAATCAGAATACTTGGCTTCACTTTTTTGGCCATAATTAGTTGGTTCAAAGTTGGGCATGTGAAGTAATTTGTACCGTCCAAAGTTGGTTTGTGGATTTAAAATTAGATTTAATAATTCCTTCTATCTGACTGATCAAATTAAGAGGAAACAGATTTTTTAAACTAAAATATTAAAAGTACCCATCTGATCTCTATGAAGAAATAAGTATCTAGTCTGTATGAAGAGGATTGAAGGGTTTGTATTAAGGAAAAATGCAGATGAGAGAGAGAGAAAGAGACTGATTCCTGAGTCCCAGGCTAAAATTTGTCTCTATGCCTGAGTTGTATTCTGTTCCTTGAATACTAAGAAATGTTCCTTCTATCGTTATTTTAAGTTATTATTGTTATTATTATTTTTGCGTAAACTCATTACACAATGTTCACTTTGTACCCAAAAAAACAAACAAAACACTTCTAAGTGATATATACCCATGTTGGAAGGGAGGTTCAAAGGTCACTTAATAGGCTTGGCATCAACATGTGCTTGTTCTAAGTCTCAAACTTCCATTCCCATTGTTTTGCATCAACCATATCATATTGCCCAAAGATGACAAATTCTAACTTGTTGATTCTGGAGAAATAGTATAACTTCCATGAAAATGTATAGATTTTTATGTAGGTCTCTCTTTATTTAAAAATTTGAGGTCAGGCACAGTGGCTCACACCTGTAATCCCAGCACTTTGGGAGGCTGAGGTGGGTGGATCACCTGAGGTCAGGAGTTTGAGACCAGCCTGGCCAACATGGCGAAACCCTGTCTCTACTGAAAATACAAAAATTAGCTGGGAGTGGTGGCAGGTGTCTGTAATCCCAGCTACTCAGGAGGCTGAGGCAGAGAGAATCGCTTGAACCTGGGAGGCGGAGGTTGCAGTGAGCCGAGATCACGCCATTGCACTGCCATCTGGGCAAGAGAGGGAGACTGTCTCCAAAACAAAACAAAACAAAACAAAACAAAACAAAACAAAAAAAGGTGACAAAATTAGGTGAGATGATACACATATTTCCTAATAAATTCCAGGCCCAGTCTCTGTGAATTGTGCCCCAAGACAAACATTTTATAATTTAAGGTCCTCTTCATCACTTGAAAAAGAAATAGTTAATCATTAATATGGTTTCCCAATCTTCAAACATCTACAATTCAGGCTGTTTTATTAATACCTTTCCATCTCCCTACTCAACATATTATTTTCATTCTCAGGAAACACTCAGTTTTACATTCACAGCTTGTTCAATACTTTTCTTCTCATCATTTTTAAGTGTGGTTTTATTGTTGAAGGTATCTGTTGAGTATTCAATCCTCATCACTCAAACATGAACACTACTGCATGAATAATAAGTACACGCAGACTGCTAACATGTTTGATTTACAAACATCTTTAGTAGGCCTCCAGCTAATCACAGAAAGCACCTCCCACCCCATGCCTCTGCCCTTTCATTCCTCATTACTTAATGGAGAAAACAGATTGATCTGTTGTCTGACAATTTGTCATCCTCCACAGCCTGCTGGTGTCAATCAGGGTTAGGGGACAAACATTCATCACAACAACCTGGACCCTGTCATTAAACGTGGACGTGTGTTTGCTATAAAGTTGATCTGAAATCTGAGCACCTACAAAAAAGGCAATAAATAGGATACCCTGAAGGCAACTGGAAGGTAACTATTAGCTATTGAAAGATGGCAACAGCATTTTCTTCAATTCATGGTCATGTTTCTTTCAGGTGACAGAAGAGGAGAGAAAGAAAGAAGAGACAAAGAAAAACAAGAGATGTCTGAGAATGCTAAGGGTTTCATGAGGGTTTAAACATGATTGTTAGAGTGAGATGCAGGGATCATATATTTCTAAATTTAAAAAGTCATTCTGGAGGCCGGGCGCAGTGGCTCACGTTTGTAATCCCAGCACTTTGGGAGGCTGAGGCGGGCACATCATGAGGTCAGGAGTTCAAGACCAGCCTGGCCAACATGATGAAACCCTGTCTCTACTAAAAATACAAACATTAGCTTGGTGTGGTGACGCATGCCTGTAGTCCCAGCTAGTCAGGGGGCTGAGGCAGGAGAACTTCTTGAACCCGGAAGGCGAAGGTTGCAGTGAGCCAAGATCATACCATTGCACTGCAGCCTGGGTGACAAAGCAAGACTCTGTCTCGGGGGGAAAAAAAAAAAGTCATCCTGAATACTCTAATAAATGCTGTCTTTTATAAATTGCTATTGCTAAATTATACCATTTCATAACACTATTTAATAATGTTAAAGCCACAGCAAAACTTCAGATAAAATTTCATGGTAAAAATAAATTAAAATATTTAAAATTAAATTTGTTTCAGAAAAGAGTTGATAGCAGTTATCATTAAAGACTTCTGACTAAAAAATATAAAATATATATAATTGTGCATTACTTAGATCTCAGAATAGCATTCATTAGCAATCTTTTTTTATTGCAGTTACAATTACTTAGAAATTCCAATATTCCTATAAAAATAATCATTTCTCTTACACTATGTTTGAAAATGGTTATTAAATTGATTAAACATTTTTATTTTGTGATAGGTTTTCTAATACTGAAATATTATCTTGATTTAGTTATCTGGCTTATGATGATAAGTCAATGATCAGAAAAATTTAAAAATAATACTACCTTATCATTGAACTGGAGATTACTTGTTTAAATTGTGTTTCATCTGGGTGCTAATTAATTACATAATTTATTGACTATTATAACACACATCCACACCTCTAACTATAATGGATCTTGAAGTATCATAATTAGTCAAATGAATTTAAAGTTTCACTTAGTAATTTACTTTGAAAAGTAATACAATACTCTACTTCCTCTAGTTATTCATTCAGTAATCGATTTGCCCATTGATTCAGTAAATATTCACCTAGCTCTACTAATTTTTATGCACTGTACTTGGATATGAATGAACAATGATGAATGAAAATGACAAGCTCTCTCTTCCTTAATAAAGTAGTAAGCCTAGGTATCAAAACAGAATATAAAAACATCATCACAGATATACTATCATGTTATATGAAGTGTGATGAATGAAGTGGAAAGTCTCCATGAGAAAGAAAAGTAATTTGGAGAAAGGAACTGCTTTAGATAACAAATCAAGTTTATCCTCTTTGAGATTTAGTTTAAGTAGAGAAATAAAGAGTAAGAAAGGTCCATGATACGAGGAACAAGGGAAGGTATTCCAGGCAGAGAAAATGCCAGGTATGAAGGTCCTGCAGCATGCTCAGCATTTAGTGAGTGAGGAAAAGAGTTGCGCAGGATGTTGTTTTGAAAATTAGCAGGGTGAATAATTTGAATTATCATTTATTTGTAACAGAAATCCATGATGGTTGTAAAGAGACAAAACCAAAATCTCTTTCATACATACATATACATATGTACATATATACACAGACACATACATACATACACACATGCATACATTTCTAGTGAGTGTATTAATTAGTACAATCCTTAATCTGTTTTAAAATTCAATAAAAGTGTACATTCATGCTAAGACAAAAGTCTTGTATCTGTTGGAAAAAATAACCATTAAACAAATATGTAAAAATGACGTCTAAAATGTCTGTTGCAGCATTATTTATGAAACCAACAATTGAAGAAAATCAAAATTGCCAACTATCATTAGAGTAAAAGGCTGCACTTGAAGAAACAGTAAAATCAAAACTATAAATATCATTTATATCATTTATTTTTTGTATTTATAATCATATATCATATAAAGTCTATATGAATACCTCATATTAATGTTTATAAGACATGGCCAATGTACATGCTTAGTCAAATATACAGACTTAAATTGTTGCATTCTTTATAACTAGAAAAAATGAGAAAGCCTAAGTGTTATTGAGTAAGAGATTGACAAAATACTCAATTTATACATCCACTCTAAAAATATTGTGTGTGCATATATGCACAATCCTTTATCTGTTTTAAAATTCAATAAAAATGTAGCCATATATACACAAACACAAATGGGGAGTTAATATGATTTTCTGATCATTGCTGCTGCTTTAATTCTGTTGAATCTAAATACAATATGAACCTCAATAAATGAGGAAGAACGGCAGTTGAATAACATGAAAACACGGACTCAGTAGCCTACATGCAAATTAAAAATACAGTTGACTGGCGGGGCGCGGCAGCTCACGCCTGTAATTCCAACACTTGGAGGCCAAGGCGGGTGGATTACTTGAGGTCAGGAGTTGGAGACCAACCTTTCCAACATGGTGAAACCCCATCTCTACTAAAAATACAAAAATTACCTGGGCATGGTGGCACATGTCTGTAATCCCAGGCACTCAGGGGGCTGAGGCAAGAAAATAGTTTGAACCTGGGAGTCAGAGGTTGCAGTGAGCCGAGATTGTGCCACTGCACTCCAGCCTGGGTGACAGAGCAAGACTCTGTCTAAATAAATAAATAAATAAATAAATAAATACACACACACACACACACACACACACACAGTTGGCCCTTGAACAATGCAAACATTAGAGGTGCTAACCTCATGCAATCAAAAATCCATGTATAACTTTTGACTCCCCAAAAAATTAACTACTAGTGGCCTATTGACCTGAAGCCTGATCAATAGATAGTAGATTAACACATATTTTCTTTATTAAATGTTTTATATATTGCATTCTTACAACAAAGTAAGCTAGGAAAAATAAAATGTCATTTAAAAAATCAAAAGGAAAAGAAAATACATTTACTATTCATTAAGTGGATTGGATCATCATAAAAGTCATCACCCTTGTTATTTTCAGGTTGTGTAGGCTGAGGAAGAGGGGGAAGAGAAGAGGTTGTTGGTCTTGCTGTCTCAAGGCTGGCAGAGGCAGAAGAAAATTGTATATAAGTGGACCCAGCAGTTAAAATGTATATTGTTCAAAGATCAACTATATAACCTTAAAGTGGTTGTCCTTTTTCCTCCAACTACTCTTTTGCTTTTTTTGCAGATCCTGGGTACTGTAATTCTATGGGTGTAATAGGGACCAAAAATGTTTCCTAAATGACAATGTGTCTTGTCATTTTGTGTGGAGCTCCAATTCATGTTAAGTGTCTAATTAAGTTTCTAAATTATAATTGGCAATCTGTTCATTGTGTGTAAAGGAGGAAACCTAGCCCTACAATACATGTTCAGAAATGTGTAAGAATCAAAAAAAAAAAAAAAAAAAAAGAAGAAGAAAAAATACATGCCAGGACACTCAGTTTAATTTGATTAAATCTCCTTAAATTTAACCAATAATACATATGCATAAATTAGGTAAATAGTATGTCATATTATTTGAATATGGCAAATAGACCTAACTTCAAGTAATTTCAAATAATCAGAATTGTTTATGTGGCCTACTGTATGTCAATAACAGTGTTAGGCAACTATAATCCATCATCTTTTGTTACAGTCTTGATGAGCACATTGTAGAGAATACTGAGCTGCTTACTCTGTTTAAAAATATTTTTCAAGTATGACTATGTTTTATTTACCTTAATTTATAAGAAATGACCCCAAGCAAAAGCATGGATTCATACATGTAATATGCAAAGACTAGGCAACAATAACTTTGAGAGACACATAGACAGTCATTTTACATGCAATTTATATGCAGGTTATTCTTAAATCTACTTCTCCATCATTGAGCTTTTCCCTGGGTACGTGAAAAAATAATTGGGTTTTTAGCATTGTTGGGATTTGCCGTCTGATATTGGAATACTTAAATAAATGTAAATTATCCTTAAATAAATATGGTTTGTTATACATCATTCTAACGGGCATTTCTTGCTTTTTTTGTTAATGACTTATTACTGGCTGTTTATGCTTATTTTAGACTGTGGAAATTATGTTAGACAAAAGGCAAATTGGAGCGATTTTCTTATTCAAGTTCAAAATGGGTGGTAAAGCAGCCGATACATCAACACATTTGGCACAGGAACTGCTAACCAACGGACAGTGCATTGATGACTCAAACAGTTTTACAAAGAAGAAGAGAGCCTTGAAGATGAGGAGCTTAGTGGCCGGCCATCCAAAGTTGGAAACAACCAATTAAGAGCAATCATCGAAGCTGATTCTCTTACAACTACACAAGAAGTTGCGGAAGAACTCAAAGTTGACCCCTCTATGTTAGACATTTGAAGCAAATTGGAAAGGGGAGAAAAAGCTCGATATATGGGTGCCTCATGAGCTGACTGAAAAGCTAAAAAATCGTCCTTTTGAAGTGTTTCTTTTCTCATTCTACCTAACAATGAACGATTTCTTGATCGGATTGTTACGTGCTATGAAAAGTGGATTATATACGACAACTGGCAACCACTCGCTCAGTGGTTGGACTGAGAAAAAGCTCCAAAGCCCTTCCCAAAGCCAAACTTACACCCAAACAAACAAACAAACAAACAAACAAAAAAGTCATGGTCACTGTTTGGTGGTCTGTTACCAGTCTGATCCACGACATCTTACTGAATCTGGGCGAAACCATTGTATCTGAGAAGCATGCTCAGCAAATTGATGAGATACACCCAAAACTGCAATGCCTGTAGCCTGCCATTGGTCAACAGAAAGGGCCCAATTCTTCTCCATAACAATGCCCGACCACACATCGCACAAGTAGCGCTTCAAAAGTTGAACAAATTGGGCTGCGAAGTTTTGCCTCATCCACCATATTCATCTGACCTCTCGCCAATCGACTACCACTTCTTCAAGCATCTCAGCAACTTTTTACAGGGAAAACACTTTCACAACTAGCAGGATGCAGAAAACGCTCTCCAAAAGTTAGTCAAATCCCGAAACACGAATTTTTGTGCTATAGGAATAAACAAACTTATTTCTCATTGGGAACAATGTGTTGATTATAATCGTTCCTATTTTGATTAATAACAATGTGTTAAAATTCACGGTCCAAAACAACCATTAATTTTGCACCAACTTAATATTAAATATTTACAATTTAGGTCATAGATTCCTAATATATACCTTCAATTCATCCTGAAATGCCTCATGCTATTTACTCTAATTGTAAATTGTAAATTTTATTTCTGTAATTGTCTTTTACACTAGACTCTCACATTACACTAGGAATTTCTTGAAGGTTGATACCCTGGACATCAAGATCTGTCTTCTGAGTTTCTCTCTCTGACCACCCACTGCCATAAAGTCTTAGGGTTTATTTTCTTTAATCTCACCTTATATAATTTCATTGCAGTATTTTTATATCTACCGAGAAAAGCAAATTTGGTACATGTAATTTGGTGGATAATGCCAAGCTGTAGCATAGTACCTGGACTGATTGCTTGTTCTATACACACCTTTACCCCAATACACTTACCATGTGTATATACAGATTTATTGCGCAAATTGTTCAACTAAGATTCTACAGTTCTCTAAAAATAGATACAAACTAAAGCGAAACAGTAATATATTTTAAGATATGTAATATAATTTTAATAACCTATTTGGTTGATTCACTTGTTTGATTAGTGTCCCCAGAAAAATGCATCCATTTGTCATTCATCAGTATGCCCAGATATTTTAACATACTAAGTATCTCAGCATACTGATGCTTCAAAATAAAATATTAAAATTTTTTAATAGTTTTTGGGGTACAGGTGGTTTTGGTTACATGGATAAGTTCTTTAGTGGTGACTTCTGAGATTTTAGTGCACTTGTCACCTGAGCAGTGTACACTGTATCCAGTATCTTGTCTTTTATCCTTAACCACCTCCCACCTTTCTGCCTCCAAGTCCTCAAAGTCCATTATATGTCTTTCCATCCTCATAGATTAGTTCCCAGTTATAAGTAAGAACATATATAATTTTTTTCCATTTCTGAGTTACTTCACTTAGAATAATGGCCTCCAGTTCCATTCAAATTGCTTCAGAAGACTTTATTTTGATACTTTCTATGGGTGAGTAGTATTACATGGTGTATATATACTATATTTTCTTTATCCACTGATTGGTTTATGGGCATTTAGGTTGGTTTCATTTGTTTGAAATTGCAAATTGTACCGCTATAAACATGCGTGTGCCTGTGTCTTTTTCATGTAATGACTTCTTTTTCTTTGGGTAGATACCCAGGAGTTAGATTGCTGGGTCAATTGGTAGTTCTACTTTTACTAAGTTATTTAAGGAATCTCCATACTGTTTTCCATGTGGTTGTACTAATTTGCATTCCCACCGGCAGTACAAAAATGTTCCATTTTCTTCACATTGACACCAATATTTATTGGTTTTACTCTTTGTAATTATGGTCATTCTTGAAGAATTAAGGTACTGTCTCGTTGTGGTTTTAATTTGAATTTCCATGATGGTTAGTGATATAAGAATTTTTTTCATGTTTGTTGGCTGTTTGAATATCTTTTTTTGAGAAATTTCTATTTATGTATTTTGCCTACTTTTCGATGGGATTATTTTTTTTTCTTGATGATCTGTTTGAGTTCCTTGTAGATTCTGGATACTAGTTCTTTGTCAGATGCATAGTTTGTGAATATTTTCTCCAACGCTATATGTTGCCTGTTTACTCTACTGATGATTAATTTTGCTGTGTAGAATCTTTTAAGTTAAATTAGGTCCCATTTATTTGTTTTTGTTGCGTTTGGTTTTGGGGTCTTAGTCACGAATTATTTACCTAGGCTAATGTCCAAAGAGTTTTTCTAATGTTACCCTTTGGAATTTTTATGGTTTCAGGTCTTAAATTTAAGTCTTTCATCCACCTTTGATTTGACTTTTGTATAAAGTGAGAGCTGGGGATCCAGTTTTATTTTTTTACACGTGGCTTGCCCATTTTTCCCAGCACATTTTTATTGAATAGGGTGTCCTTTCCCAAATTTATGTTTTTGTATACTTTCTTGAAGATCAGTTGACTTTAAGTATTTGGCTTTAGTTTTGAGTTCTCTATCCTGATCCATTGGTCTAGCACCTACAAAATAAAATTTTAAAAATTCAGGACTTAAATGGTAGGAGATAAGTCATCTACCTATATAATGTTACTGGTGTCAGGTAGTTTCTTAAAACAAACAGTTTTCGGCCGGGCGCGGTGGCTCAAGCCTGTAATCCCAGCACTTTGGGAGGCCGAGACGGGCGGATCACGAGGTCAGGAGATCGAGACCATCCTGGCTAACATGGTGAAATCCCGTCTCTACTAAAAATACAAAACTAGCCGGTAGTGGCCGAAGTGCCTGTAGTCCCAGCTACCGGGAGGCTGAGCAGGAAAGAATGGCGAGAACCGGGGAAGTGAGCTTGCAGTGAGCTGAGATCCGGCCACTGCACTCCAGCCTGGGCGACAGAAGCAGACTCCGTCTCAAAACAAACAAAACAAAACAAAACAGTTTTCAGGACAGTTGATTATTGCGTGTCATCTTTTAATCAATCAGGCATTGTTTAGGTTTAAGTCATTGTCATTTCACTTAATCATTTATTTCACCATTTGCTAAACACTCCTCAACACCCCATGTAAAGAGTTCATCTGATGATGAATTTACACAGATTTATTT
Organism: Papio anubis; assembly: GCF_008728515.1. Classification (NCBI taxonomy): domain Eukaryota; kingdom Metazoa; phylum Chordata; class Mammalia; order Primates; family Cercopithecidae; genus Papio; species Papio anubis. Next base: position 53,448,481 of record NC_044988.1, on the reverse strand, counting down.
ATGTTTAGATGTATTCATTGTCATTAGGTATGTTACTCCTTCTTCCTGATTTCTTTCACTGACCTGCATGGCATATTCTGACACAGTCTTCAGCCCTCAATTTCAGAATTGCCTAGCTCCTTAACTCACGCAGACAGAATTGAGAATTTCTTTTCTGTGCCTTCATTGCACCCTATACAATTCCATTAATATTTAACACATTATATTGTAATTTTCATAGACATGTTTGTTTCAAAACTATTAACTCAGGGAATGTATTTTAACCACCTTTTTATACCCAGGGTCTAACAAATTAAAAATATGTTCTCAGTAAATGAATAAATCCATATTTTGAAATGACAAACGATTATCTAATCTACTAGCATACCATTCCTACCCTCATCAGATAATAGGCTGCAAGGAATGAATGAACATGCATAATCTATCACTTTCATTAATCTGCTGATAAGTCAAAATGAATCCAAGCATTCAAGACATGAAAAAAATCTTCAAATCAAATAAAATGTACACTGTGTAAGATAGTGCTTAAGTGAATAAAAAACAACCAAATTGTTGAGCAGCATCAAATGTAAATCATGCCAATTGGTGAGCAATTGTTAACTATAAAACAAACATACTTTAGTAAAGCAATTGGGAAAATTCATAATTCAAATGATAGGATCTTGTTAAAAAATGCATGGCTGCCATTGTATTAAGCATATATGATAAAAAAATATACTAGATCAAATTTTGGATGAATTTAAAGATGATATGCCTAAATATTTATAATTTTAAAGTGCATATAAAAGCTAAGATAACATTATAATCAAAGTGGTTTATAGCAGCAATAGTATACTCATGATTTATTCTTTCAAGCATGTCTGCCACTAAATTAAAGTTACCAACGGGAAATGAAAAAACTAGATAGTATTAAAAACAGATTTCTATTTGCTTAACATGAACTTCTTTAAAATGTTTTCTTTTCCAATTTGTCCTAGGTACATTTTAGCTTAGAAAACAAAATGCATATATGCATGTGTACATATGGACATTTGACTTTAGTTGCTAAATAGGGCTGCTGCTTTTTTAAACAGTCCAACTCCTTTTTACCACATAAAGGGACAGTTTTAAAACATATTTACATCTCATGGTTTAACTATAGCATGATTTATTAGAAAATAGTTAATTCAATACCCTTGATTGAACCTGCAATTTGACAATAAATAAGAAAACTTTTGTGTTTCGTTAAAAAGAAAAAAAAAGAAAATAGTTTAACACAGCACGTTGGAATGTTAAAATGCTTCAAGGAAGATTAATAACATCCAGATGATAGTTATTTTCCTGCTTTGCAAGAAAACACATTATCTATTCCATAACAATTGATTGCTTTCCTGTGCAATGTCCTTGATTTCAATAGTATTGTTCAGGCTTTTGATACTAATCTGTAAGATGTTGTTAGGAAAGAATCTCACCTCATCAGCTATTCTGCAAGAAATAAAAAATTCTGCACCTGATAAATCATCTATATTCTTAAAGTGACAATTTTCACTTGAAGAACTGGTCTCCTCTGAATGCTTTCAAAATCAAAAATCAGAAGTATGTTGTAGAATAAAAAAAAAAATAAAATGTGTCTTCTCAAGAGAAGGGCTACAAAAATAGAAAATCAATCTGCCCTTTTCAAACTTACTTTGCTACTTTGACTATGACTTTTTGAAATGTACTTTCTGTTTTTTACTGGCTTTAGAAACATCTGCTGGTTTTGTTTTTTTTTTTAATGGACAATGCATTGCCCATCACAAAATCACTCAATTTTCTTAGCAAGCAATTTTGAAAGTTTTGGGTAAGTTTCTTCACTTAAAAATAGTTACTCGAAATTTTGCAGATATCTTCTGTTTTTCACATTTGTACAGTATCTTCCTGCTAGGCCATGCATCCTTAAAGAACCATAATGTAGACAGAAAGAAGCATAAACCTGTACTCAGAGATGCCTGGGGGGAAATGGTGTCTGCCATCCCCTTACTGGAGTGACCTACCACAGTCAGTTACTTTGCTAAGTTTTCTGCCTCTCATTTTACTGATAAATAGGAACAGAGTCAATAAATCTTATTACAAGATTCATTATTGTGATGTTTAAATGTGATATATGTAAGCATTGAGATATACAATTTATTGATAAATATTGGTTTCTTCTATGGCTTGAATGTGCCTCTCAAATTTTATGAATTGGAAATATCCTCAAATTCATGTTGATGGTTTATGGAGGTGGGGCTTTCAGGAGGTAATTAGAATTAGATAAATTCATCAGAATGGAACCCCCATGATAAGACTTGTAACTTTATAAGAAGAGGAAGGGAGACCTGAGCTGGCATGGTCTTGCCTCTTGCCATGTGATGCCCTTTGCCATGTTATGAAACAGTAAGAAAGCCCTCACAAGATGCCAGCACCATGCTCCTGGACTTTCCAACCTCTGAAAATGTGAGCTAAATGAACATCTCTTCTCTATCTATTACCCAGTCTGTGGTATGCTTTTACAGCAAGAGAAAAAAAAATAAGACAGTTTCCATATTTTATGGCAGTTATTTTGGCTATTTGAAAATTATATTTTACATAGTGATTAGCAAACTTTCTCTACAGAGTTATCAATAAAATAATGAAAAAGTAAATTGCTAATGTGGTTGATTAAAATAGAGAGGGGATATAATTTGAAGGCACTCCAGACCCTCTGGACAATTACAGAGATGTCTGAAATGTTAATTTTCAGGAGGGTCAGACTAGCAAGACAGCTCAGAAAAATCACAGTGAGGGAACTGCCATTTGTATTACATACCTATTTATCCTGCAGTTTTAGGGTTACATATAAGACCAGAAGTTCTTTATCATCTCTGCAATAGCACAAAAATGCTATTGTGTCCTAAATTATTCTGTCCTAAATAATTGTTTTCTATGTAAGCTATTTTGTCCTAAGTAACTAAGCATTCAATATTTAAAAAATTTTAAAGTGTGCATAACATGTAATTAAATATATATATTTAAGTGATATGTATGTATGCATATATGCAATAAAATGTAATATAAAATATTCTTTTTATCTATAAATCTATGGAAAACTGGGACAGAATATAATTACAGAGTACCGATAAAACACCTGATGGAAAATTAATTACATTTCAAATCTCTCAACTATTAGTCCCTTCCTTCAACTTCAATTCTTCTTTTAATCTATATTTCTATCCTTCTTTCTTTAATATTCTATGTGGGTATGGAAAAGAACCAAGTTGGAAAGAAGCTTCCCACAAGAGTAGAACATTGAAGAGATCACAGACATAGATCATATTTGTAGTATTTCCAGAAAAGCATGTACAAAATTACTAAGCTTAAAATGGTTAGGGTCCATTTTTTAAGGGAGATAAATGAGGAAATTGAAAAAAAAAATCAAATGACATTCAATAACCTGAAGTATAGCAATTTTGAATAAAAACTGAACCTTTGACAATTTTACAAGTTCATGTGTTTGTGTATGTGTCCCTGTGTGCTAAACATTACAGTCTTTTGTAAGTCAGAATGAATACCCTTAAGAGCTACTATATTATCATCTTTATTTTTTCTTTTTTTTCACTTTCCTCAACTTTTTCTCTAATCCTACATTTTCTTTCCTTCTCGTTGCCCAATTATTATACCTTTTTCCCCTCCCATTCTTCTAACAAGGCTGATCTGAAATAACAATTGTTCTGATAATGAGTTTTAGAATTGAAACATTAAATTAAAGAATATAAACAGAATTGCTGCTATTCGCGTCTGCAAAATCCAAGTTTCCTGACCTTAATTTTATAACATGAATCACAGCCATTCCACTGATATTGGCAGTGACTGATAACAAGGGGGATGGGAGTAATTAAAGAGCATATGATGTGTTTGTTTGCATTTTGAGTGACTGCTATGGAGTATATGCAATCAAAGGCATGGTACATTAAATAAATCAAATAGCCCCATAAATCAGCACAACCTGCCAAAAATGAGCAGAGGGAGCTTGCAATGCAGCAGGCCTGCATGTTAGGCCTTAGGCAAGCTGTTACCTCCAGGGTGAAGTCATCAAAAACAGAGCTCAAAGAAACAGGGAAGACTTGCTATTTGCAGGATTCAGAATCTCAGCAAGAGAGCCTAAATGTAGTGTCATTGTTTTTAACATTTGTGCAGGAATGTGAAGTTTATGAGCTTTATTAAAATCTAATGTGTGCTCTATAAACATCTTCACTGGTTTGTACCAACATAGCTATGGGATAATTTCAGAACTGTTACCCAGTTTACATTCAATAGTTTCACCTTTTATTTACTAAAATAAAATTCCTGAAAATTCTGCCAAAAGATGACATCAGTAAGAAAATATTTTACACGTTGATTCAGTCACCTGTGATATTGTTACCAAGGTTCTGGAATTAAGAGAATAAAATGATTTTAATAGACATTATTTTTAGAGCACTTTCAGGCTCACAGCAACATTGAGACAGCTAGCAAGATTTTTGAGATTCCCATCCCCACATATGCATAGCCTCCCCCGTTATCAGCATCCTCCCCTAGAACAGTACATTTTATTCCATTGATGCACCTACATTGACACATTATTATCACCCAAAGTCCACAGTTTACATTAGAGTTCACTCTTGGTTTTGGACATTCCATAGGTTTGGAAAAATGTATAATGATATGTATCTACCATTATACAGTTTCTCTTTGACTTATGATAAACTTATCATAATGTTGAAAAAGTGTACATTGAAATGTGGTAAGATGAGTACTATCTTTGTTGTCATTCAGATACTTCTCTGTTCTCCTCCTACTCATCCCTCCCTCCCTACTAACTCCTGGCAACCACTGATCCTTTTACCATAACCTTAGTTTTATCTTTTTCAAAATGTTATATAGCTGTAATCATACAGTATGTAGCCTTTTTATACTTATTTCACTTACTAATATGTATTTATGCTTTCTTCACATCTTTTCATGGCTTGGTAGCTCATCTCTTTTTAATACCGAATAATATTCCATTATCTGTATTTACCATGGTTTATTTATCCTTTCTCCCACTGAAGGACATCATGGTTGAAGTTTTGACAATTATGAAACAAGCCTCTATAAACATCCATGTACAGGTGTTTTTGTGTGTGTGTGTGTGGACATAAATTTTCAACCCCTTAGGGTAGAACAAATTTTAAAATATGCAACTTTTGCTGTGGTTCTTATTGATTTTGGGGTAATAAACATATGAAAATATGGGGAAATGTTTCTCTATCGGGAAAACACACATACTCATTCACAGTTTCACTTTTCAGAGTTTCAGTAACCCTCAGTTAACTGCAGTTTGAAAATACCTGAGCGCTATAGTGTCATAAGCTAATTCTGAAAGATAAAGACTACAGTAACATCATTTTTATTATAGCATATTGTTACAGTTGTTCTAGTTTATCAGTTATTGTTGTTAATCCCTTACTGTGCCTAATTTTTAAATTACAGTTTATCAAATGTATGTATGTATAAGGAAAAAAACACATATAGGGCTTAGTATGATCCGAGTTCAGGCAACCAATAGGAGTCTGGGAACATATGCCCCAACAATAAGGGATGACTAAAGTATTGCATAAAACTTTAGAACCTTGCTTGTTGACTCCTTGAGTTTGCACGGATACCTGTTTTAAAACCTTGAACCTTGAAATAAGTTTCATTCCTTCTTACATATGTGAGTTTCCTTTTGTCCCTATATCAACATTAGGTTTCAACCTTATTAATCATAGATTATATATCTTAGCAAGGAAATTAGGTTTAAAATAGTAAGTATATTATGAAAATGAAGCATGTTTCTTCTTTTTTTTCTTTTTCTTTTTTTCTTTTTGAGACGGAATCTCACTGTGTCACACAGACTGGAGTGCAGTGGCGTGATTTCATCTCACTGCAACCTCTGTCTCCTGAATCCAAGGAATTCTCCTGCTTCAGTCTCCTGAGTAGCTGGGGTTACAAGTGTAAGCCACCACGCCTGGCTAATTTCTTCTATTTTTAGTACAGATTAAGTTTCACCATGTTGGCCAGGCTGGTCTCGAACTCCTGACCTTAGGTGATCTACCCACCTTGGCCCCCCAAAGTGCTGGGATTACAAGCTTCAGCCACCATTCCAGGCTGAAGCATATTTCTTACTACTAACACTGCAAATTTTAATAGGACATACATTTGGGACAAACAAAAAACTAGCAAGATCTTTACTTAATGTCAAGGAACATTGACTTTGTGCAAATATACCCATATATAGATATATACCTATATATACCTATACATACACATCTATATATAAAACGTGGGTCAAGACAATGCATTACAATAAATTATAGTATGCATCTCAGGAACTCACATATTTATTTAAAATGTATTCCAGTCAAAGCAATCACTTATCATTTAGATTAAATAGTTGAAGCAGTTGGTTCCCAGTTTGACTAATCATCTGTTAGCAGACTTCTCCAAAACATTTGAAAAGGTAGTAAGGAGTGTGAAAATAGAAATTGTATTTTGTTCTAATATATTGCTCTGAAGCTGGCAAACTGTTGTTGTTTAAAGTCCACAATGATTTTAAAAAGTCACAAAGCTTTTTTTTTTTTTTTTTTTTTTTTTTTAGCTGACACTGAATTTATAGTGTAAACAAAATCACTTTTTGGAAATACAAAGAATTCACAGTGTATTCAAAGTGAAGTATTTGCAATGCTAATTACAATTGTGTGCTCTGTTGGAAGTGTGTGTTTAGAACCCTGGATATTGAACATCTTTAATATATACACCTACACATGAGAAAACATGTCCATCCTGTGTTTGGATCATTTCTGTGAGGACAGCTTGCAGGATTCTGTATTGGTGAGTCTAGTGACTCCACTAGTGTCACTAGTAGCAGATATTACAACTGAGAGAAAACAAGCAACAATGGAGAAGTAGATAGTGTATCTTACTAAGCTAAACTTGGAAAAAACAACCTCCTAAAACCTGAAATCACAGAAAATTATTCTTCTTTGTATCTAAGAGGAATGGAGAGGGAGAAAGGGAATGAAACGGGGAGGGGAGGACCAACATTTACTTGCATGTAAATATAGAATAGTATATATTTTTCATTCTGTCCAACTAAAACTTTATATTCTTTTCCCGCAATATATAAAATAGTACGTTTTAATTACATGTTAGTGAAATTTAATGGGGGAAAAAGCAACCTTCTACCTGCATCAAAGCATTACAGTCATTGAATTTAATCATTTATTTACTCATTTGAAAAATACTCATTGGGTGTTTCCAGTGCGCCAGTTACAGTATTGGTCCTAAGAATAAAATGAAGACTAAGGTTTAGTGCCTGCTCTACAAAATCTCAAAGTTTATTAGGAGAACAAAACACGTAATATGTTTTGGTGTGTGTATACATACATACATACATAAAGAGCATGAAGAGTATTGCATACAATAGTAGCAAAAGAAGAAAATAATTACCTGAACCTAGGGGACCCTCTCAAGGACACATCCTTCTTACCCAGATGACCACTGAAAGAAGTCATAATACATAAACAGGAGATCGGTAGACATGAATAGAAAGTCTGAATACCAGAAAGAAAAAGTAAGCACTTTGAGAGACAGGAAGAAAATGACCTGATTTTGAGAACATTATACATTTCATTAGCTTGGAGAAATATATATTAGGTATGCAGTATATCCACTGTAAATCTTCCCGGTGACATTACTGCTGTATCCAAAAAAGCATTGAACATTTTGATTTCTACATTTCAGCACAATGCCATTAAAAGCAAAAAGCAACCCTAATATTTGTTCATCTGAAGAAGGAATCAGGATATTTAAAAAACTGCTCAATCTTTCTATGCCTTAGTTTCCCCAAATTCATAATAGATGAAAATTAATACCACCTAACACTATTGTTGAGGATTAAATGAGGTAGAATTTAAAAACAGAGATTAAGGGACATTGAAATTAGCAGCAAATCTAGTTTTTACTATAGCCAATACAGTTACTATATGTTTGAATATGTTTCACTTTAAACAAGGTGATACTAAACACCCAGGGCATTATATGCACTAGAGCTAATTTCATTATTGAGGCCTTTTTTTTTTTTGAGACGGAGTCTCGCTCTGTCACCCAGGCTGGAGTGCAGTGGCCGGATCTCAGCTCACTGCAAGCTCCGCCTCCCGGGTTCACGCCATTCTCCTGCCTCAGCCTCCCGAGTAGCTGGGACTACAGGCGCCTGCGACCTCGCCCGGCTAAGTTTTTGTATTTTTAGTAGAGACGAGGTTTCACTTTGTTAGCCAGGATGGTCTCGATCTCCTGACCTCGTGATCCACCCGTCTCGGCCTCCCAAAGTGCTGGGATTACAGGCTTGAGCCACCACGCCCGGCCATTATTGAGGCCTTAAATGAAATATGAGGCATGTGATTTCGAAGATCTACCTAATTAGAGTAGTTACGTGCCTGATTTTCTAAAGAAGTCATACTAACTCACACGTATTTTCATTTTACTGAAAATAACTGTTTCTGTGTCAGGGCATTTTAAGCATTAAATTCCTTTGTCACTTGACATGAGTGAAATCAAACTTTGTATCAACTTCTTTTTCTTAATTGTCTTGTAATTTCAATGGGGTGGAGAAAAATAAGAGATCCTCAATCACGGGATATTTTTCACATCAGATTAAAAAAATAATTTTGCAGTAATACAATGATATCATGCCACATTTTATCAAGCTCTATATAACGTGTAAGTTTGAAACACATTCTAGAAACAAGCAACACTGCAATTACTATTTTTAATAATATGAAATTTGCAATTCTTTATAGTCTTATTCAGGAAATAGATCTGTTAATATCATTTAATATATTGGATTTCATTCTGGTGAGATGTATTGGTGATGGGAATGGAGAAAAAACAAAAACAAATTCCATTAAGTCTACATCTTTCAAGCTGAGTATTTACAAGAGTCTACTAATTGAATACTTTCTGTTCCCTGAAGAGTTTTGAAATATTATTATATGTAGATGTTAAATGTGCTACCAATATAAGAAACATATTTTCCATATATCAATTAGACTGCATTCTCAAGCACTATAACAAGTAAATGTGTTTGCACGTGTGTGTGCATGTGCAGGCACATATGTTATGCATTTAGGGAAGAGAAGGAGGGAAGTATTAATGGTATTATTTTCCAAACATAAAATATTTGGTTACATGGGCGTTGCATATACCAAAATCAAATCTCATAGTTTTTTCTGTTTTCACCGTTAGTATCTGATTAACTTGCAAGTGCCAATAAGCTAGTTGATAAGCATCAGGAAAAGGGACCATTTTTATCAGCATGGTAAAACCACACAAAAAATCATACTTAAACATTAGGTATCTCAAAACTGTTATGTTTTTCTGCATTTTCTCCATATGTTTCTATTTTTCAAAATTATGTAACAGCTTTAAATTGCAAACACACTCTTGAAAATAAATGCCATTCAATTCCAGTGGAGAGCTATAGTTATAATTTCATATATTAACTTTGACCTAAAGTGAGAGATATTGCTATTTTCTCTGAAATCACCCAGAATGAAGCTTGGTAGGTCTAATTGTTGGTTACTTCAAAGTATAACACTATATAACAGCAGTAATAATATAATGTTCTGATCCACCTATGTTTCCTTTTACGCACTAGGATTAAGCTACGTACAGGGCTTGATGCTGCCTATTAAGAAAAGATGATGTTATTTATAAATTAAATTTGAACTTCAAAGTCCAGAAATATTGCGGGCATGGTAGGGAATAGAAATTCAGACCTCAGCAGTTCTCTACCTGGACAACAATAAATAAAATAGAAGACAGGAAAACGCAAATGACAGCTCATGTATTGATATTGGGAAAACCATGTTCTAGATTAAGCATAACACATTCTAAATTCAATTAGATGCAATCTTAGGGTTTCACTAACATTTTAGTCATTTGATCCCATAAGTGAAGTGTGTTGATGCTTCCCTTCTGGAGCTATGATTCATACAGAGCATGAGGAGATAAGTAAAGTGATACTTCGGGAATACTCTGGTGATTAACTGTCAACAGGGGAAATGTGGCTTGAAAGTCTGGGTTGACTTACAATTTGAACCACACAAAGTAAAAGCTGTAGAGAAAACCCACAGCAACTTATACCCTGTGAATGCTATAGAAACTCTGAATTACTATATTTTATGAAATTCAAAAATCATTCTTCTTTCAAGGTTTGTTATGTTAAGAAAAACATGGTCATATTTTAGTCATGGGGCATTGCTATTGGTGAGGAGTCAAAATGGAAAGAAATAAATTTAAAAGGTACTTTTATACATGAGTCTATTACTGTAACATACCTAAGGACCAATGAATTCTATATTTTAAAATACAGAAAAATGAATTGTATAAGCTTACAGAAAAAAATAAATTTATAAAACATATATCTTTAGAAAAACTGTCTACAAGAGTGATATTCCATAGACAATATTTTCAGTAAACTTTGGTGGAAATTTTATAAATTTTACAATTTAGAGACTCACAATTGTTTTCATTTTTATTTATTTATTGAGACAGGGTCTCACTCTGTTCCTCAGACTGGAGTGCAGTGGTACGATCTTGGTTCACTGTAGACTCCACCCCCCGAGCTCAAGTGATTCTCTCACCTCAGTCCTCCAAGCAGCTGGGACTACTTGTGTATGCCACCATACCCAGCGAATTTTTGTATTGATTGATTGATTGAAATGGGTTTTACCATGTTTCCCAGGCTAGTCTCGAACTCATGGGCACAAGTGATCCTCCCACCTTAGCCTCCCAAAGTGCTAAGACTGGGAGGTCAGACACTGCTCACAGTCAGGAATCCTTTCTCAGTAGAAAACTTTTGTACAGTGAAGAGTACGCAATAAGCTAACGATCAGCAGTATAATTAGCTTAGTTAGTTGGCTGAGGGGTTCAGATCCAGCTCAACTTATTTATGTTCTATGAAAATAACATAAACTCCCACCCTTACCCATAATTTAAAATAAACTTGAAAATTGGGTTTAACTGTTCAGCCTATGCCAACTACATCTGTGCAAGTCATCCTTCTCCTACCTACTGAAACAGTGGTTTTAATATTTAAAACCCGGCCAGGCATGGTGGCTCACGCTTGTAATCCCAGCACTTTGGGAGGCCGAGAGAGGCAGATCACGAGGTCAGGAGATCGAGACCATCCTGGCTAACATGGTGAATCCCCGTCTCTACTAAAATACAAAAAATTAGCCGGATGTGGTGGCGGGCGCCTGTAGTTCCAGCTACTCAGGAGGCTGAGGCAGGAGAATGGCGTGAACACCGGAGGCAGAGCTTGCAGTAAGCCGAGACCGCGCCATTGCACTCCAGCCTGGGTGACAGAGCGAGACTCCGTCTCAAAAAAAAAAAAAAAAAAATTCGAAACTAGTAGTAATCTTATCATTACCTTGCTTAGAAGAGCCCAAAGATTCCTCATTGTCCTAGACATCAAGCCAAACTCCTTCACAAGCTAACAATATCTTAGTATACTCTTTGAAAAAAACTATCCAAAACTTACAAATAAAAAAAGTTATTTCCTGCTCTTTCAATGACATAATAAACCATTGTCTAACAAACCCACCCAAAGAGTTATCTATGAAACAGAATATTGAATTTGTTTGACTTACTATTCCCTGTTAATACTATGAATAAAGATCCAGATTCTGGAAAGAGATGGAAACTATCAGAAAATTCTAAATTGTCAGTATTTTTTGTCCATAAAGACACAAATTATGTCTGGTAAAAATATTATGCCTCTATTGCCAACATATGGTATTAAACAGTTTCATATTTAACTTTCCAATCTTATACTATTCTGCTACTTAGACAATAAATAGATTAAATAGATAGATGATTGATAGATAGATAGATAGATAGATAGATAGATAGATAGATAGATAGATGTATTCATTTATTTGAAAATTTGATTTGGCACCCTCTAACTTCTTCAACATCTTACACATAGAAATACTCATAGTTTCCTACACGTGAACTTTTCTTCAAGGGTCTCCCGTGAGTCTCTGTACATCTTGTACCAATTGCTTAGAATATGTATCTCCCATTCAGTTCTGACCAACTCATTTTCATTCTTAAATATATAACTCACTTCTACAAAACAGAGGTAGATGTATTAAGAAGCTCCCAGCACTTTGGGAGGCCGAGGCGGGCGGATCACGAGGTCAGGAGATCAAGACCATCCTGGCTAACACGGTGAAACCCTGTCTCTACTGAAAATACAAAAAATTAGCCGGGTGTGGCGGTGGGTGCCTGTAGTCACAACTACTCGGGAGGTTGAGGCAGGAGAATGGTGTGAACCTGGGCGGCAGAGCTTGCAGTGAGCCGAGATCACGCCACAGCACTCCAGCCTGGGCAATAGAGCGAGACTCAGTCTAAAAAAAAAAAAAGCTTATTAAGATAAATATTTGTGCCTTGTCACATTCACAAAGCCTCTTCCAAGACCTTGGGAGAGACCCTAGAAATTCTCTATATTCTCTATAATTCTCTATATTCTCTATATTCTCTATAATTCTCTATATTCTCATAAATTCTCTATTCTCATAGTCATATATATATAGAGAGAGAGACACACACACACACACGTGTGTGTGTGCATGTGTGTATACTTAAATTTACATTTCAGATTTATAAATCTGAAAAGGTAAGATATTTTATCCAGCACAGATTAACACTAACTATTTTAATTTAATCAGATATGTCTTCACTTTTTTTTTTCTTTTCTTGAGACAGGCTGTCACTCTGTTGCCCAGACTGGGAGTGCACTGGTGTGATCACAGATCACTGCAGCCTCAAATTCCTGGGCTTAAGCAATCCTCCCATCTCAGCCTCCTGAGTAGCTGGGACTGCAGGTGCACATCACCACATCTGGCTAATTTCTTTAAAAAATGTTTGTAGAGACAGGGTATCCCTATGTTGCTAGGCTGGTCTGGAACTCCTGGACTGGAGTTATCCCCTCACCTTGGCCTCCCAAAGTGCTTGGATTACAGGCGTGAGCCACTAGACCCAGCCTACATTTCCTTATTTGTTTGGTGATTCTGAAAATGGCACTTTTAGGACTTGAATAAGCAAAATACAAATTTTATGAATACTTAATTTGATTTAGAGGGTTATTTTTTATCTAATGTGCAGTTCCATCCATGCATAATAATGTTATTGCTAGCCACCCTGATGATAGAATGATGTCCAAGAATATTTCCACCCGCCTACTGGTCTGACTCATCCAACAACACAAAAAATGTAGCAGGGCCAGGGCTGATAAGAACATGTTTCAGTGTCCAGCAATTGGGTAGGTTGTTGAGGAAAGATAGGGTTTGAAAATACAAAGCTAGGTATTATCCTTGGGAAAATTTTCAGCGATCCAATGTGTAAAACTGTGAGAGAAACATTTGGATTTCATTTGCTAGTTCAGAAATAGAGGTTCTCAATCTGTTGATAATGCAGATTATATAATCACAAGTATACCATATTTTCATTCCTTCAGAAATAGGAATTGTACAAAATAAAATTATCTAGATTTATATGATTTAAGTATGTCAACTTTAACAGTACAAGAAATAACAAGCGTATCTATGTTTAAAATTGCACCTTTATGCCTGTCTACAACATGTGCCTCCTCATTAAGCATCAATACTGATAAAAAATAAAGAAATTTCCTAATACTTCAGTACAATTAGGATATAAAAACCCCATACTGGCTAAAAATTCTGAATTAAAAGAGTATGTAAGTTAGTTACTAACAACAACAACAACAACAAAAACAAATTGAGAATCCCTGAAATGTTACTGCTGTTAAACAAAAGAAACTTGACATAGTTTTCTGCAGTTGACAGCAGTACCAAAAATTTAGGTGGCATTAGCAATGAGTTTTGAAATTAAAAGATAATTTTCTACACTGTTAGTAAAAATAATAATAATATTGAGAAAACTAGTAAGAAGACAGACACAAATTCTTTCTTTTTTCTGTATAGAAAATAATGTAATAGTATTGTCAAAAAGATTTGTGCTCAAAAAATGTAGTCAGACATGTAGATCTAGATAAAGAATAAAGCAATGGAGAAGCAATAAATCAAGTTAAATAAAATATTTTATTTTTTATTTTAATAACTCTAAAAAAACTCTTTAATATAATTTTAGTACCAATGTATTTGATGATTGCATATGGATGAGTGAAAAGAATGGTAACAATTTCGTAAGGGACGAGATGAGGAATTGGGTGTAAACTTTATTATAAGGCACCTTCACTACATGTGAAGTGGTAGTGATAGTACTATTTGAAGGATGAATTTACATTATTTAATAAATGCATATTGTAAACTCCATAGCAAAAATTAAAAATAATTTTAAAGGAAATATTAATGACACACTAAGAAAAGAGATAAAGAGCGAGCAATAAAATATTTGATTAAAATCAGAGAAGGATAAAAATGGGAGGAAATAACTCCGAAATTGAAATGAATAAAGAAAAGTAACAAAGATAGTATATATTAATTCAACTATGTGGATAATAATTTTATATAAATGCCTTTGACACATAATTTAAAAGAAACAAATTCAGAGTTAATTCAAAAGAAAAAAGACACACAATATGTTGTCTACAAGAAATTCACTTTAAATATGAGGATATGGTTATGTCAGAAGATAATTCATAGAGAAATATATACCATACTAACACTTATCAAATGAAAGATGAAGTAGTTACCTAAATTTCAGATAAAGTAGACTTTAGAACAAGGAGTATTATCACGCATAAAGATTGAAATAACATAAAGATGAAATGGTCAATTCTACAAGAAAAGTGGCAATTCTTTCTATTCCAAGAAAGAATAATATAAAAATTTCAAACATACATTTACATAGTAACAGAAGACCAAAATAATGAGGCAAAAACTTATAGAATTGCAAGGAGAAATAGAAAAAATCATTATTATATCTGGATACTTCAACACTCTCTATCAGTAATTAATAGATCAAAGAGAAGCACCTGAACAATATCAGTCAACATGATCTAATTGCCACTTATAAGATTCTCAATTCAGTAACAAAAGAATACTTATTATTCTCAAGTTCGCATAAAACTTTCTCAAAAATAGACCATATTATGACCAAAACCATACCTTCACAAATTAAAAAAAATCATAAAATGCATATTCTCAGTCCACAGTAAAATTAAGCAGAAATCAGTAACAAAAACATAATTAGAAAATCTCTAAATATTTAGAAACCAATGACAAATGTCTAAATATCACAAAGAAGAAATATTAAGAGAAATTAAAGACATATTCTGAATTAAGTGAAAATGTATACACAAAGTATGGAAATTTGCATACAGCAAATGTAGTGCTCAGAAGAAAATTGATGACCTTAAATTTTATCAAAAAAAATTTAAGCTTCTCCCTTAGCAAACTAGAAAAAGAAGAGAAAATTAAACCTGATAAATGAAGAAGAACAGTAATAACAAATATTGGACTAGAAATCAATGAAATTAGAAACAGGAAAATAATAGAGAATAACCAATGAACTTAAAAACTGGCTCTAGCAAAGTCAATAAAATTGATTAACACCTAGCCAGACTAACTAAGCAAAAATCAGAAATGAAAGATGGGCTATAACTACTGATCTCATAAACATTAAAATTATAATAAGACAATAATATAAATAGTTCTTTGCCCATAATTATGATAACTTAGGTGAAATGGACCAATTCCTTAAAAACATAAAATAGCAAAATCCATACATGTATTGTAAGCTGATTTTATTAATGGTACAGAGACAGTTTAATGGAAAAGGATAGTCCTTGCTACAAATGACACCAAATAACTGGATATCAACACACAAAAACTTGAACTAGATACTGACCTTATGTGTCACAGAAAAATTGACTCAAAATAGATCACAAGCCTAAATGTGAAATACTAACCATTAAAAACTTCTTGATAACACAGGAATCTACATGACCGTACATTTGGTAAGAGTTTTTATATAAAATACCAAAACATAACCAATGAAGGAAAAAAAATTGATAAAATTGACTTCTTTAAAATTAAAAACCTGTGCTAAAAGAACAGTGTTATGAGAATGAATAGGCAAGCCATAGACTGGGAGGAAATATTTGCAAAATGCATATCCGGTAAAGAACTTGCATCCAAAAATATACAAAGAATTCATTAAACTAACAATGAAACCTGATTAAAAATAGGCAAAATGCCTGAACAGAACTTTACCTAAGAAGATATACAGATGGAAAATAAGTATATCGAAGATACCCCAAATCATTTGTCATAAAAGAAATGCAAGTCAAAACAAGGAGACAGCACTACACATCTATTAGAAAGCATGAAATCCAAAAAACTAACAATACCAACTGATGGTAAGTATATGGAACAAGAGTGCTCATTTATTGTCAGTGGATATGCATTATGGTACCGCCACTTTGGAAGAAAGTTTTGCAATCTTTAACACGCTAAACATATTCTTCCCTTACAAACCAGTAACAGTGCTACTCATTTTCTGTGGTCGTCTTCTTTGCAGGTCTGAAATTAAAGTGGAAGCTACTGCCACTGAACTGGAATTTCCAAATGCAATAGGGGTAATTAGATGCCAGAGTGGCAAAAGCTAAAGACAAGGTAGTTGTGGTTACTATGATAAATAGGAGAGTTAAAGCAGTAATCAGAATAGTTTGACTGACAGAGACATATAGCATCGCTAGTTGATACAGAGTTTCAAGGAGGGGGAAAAAAAAAAGAAAACAGATGAGCAGTCTACTAAATTCTTACTCTATCTGTATAAGTGAGAGAATTCCAGGTCTTATGGAAATAAATCTAATTTGAATCACCAAAACAGAGAGTCATGGCCTGGTTTGTACTTAATTATGCTGAAATTCTAATTCCCAAATGTCACTATGTTTGGCTATAAGGCCTATAAAGAGGTTATAAAGGTTAGATGATGTTATGAGGGTGGGCCTTAATAGAATAGGACTGGTTTCCTTATAAGAAAAGGAAGAGACACAAGATCTCTCTCTCTGCACCTCCCACTTTCTGCATGCACTGTGTTTGTGTATGCACACACATAGAGGAAAGACCATGTGAGGACACAGCAAGAAAGTAGCCATCTACAAGCCAGGAAGAGAGGTCTTACAGCAAACCAACCTGGGCATCACCTTGATCTTGGGCATCTAGTCTCCAAAACTGTGAGAAAACAAATTTCTGCTGTTTAAGCCACTTGTCTTTGGAACTTCATTGTGGCAGCCTTATCAAATTAATACATGTATATTTATAGGTTAATATCCATGCATATATTTTCTTGATTTGTCAGCCGAGAGGACCTAGAAACTATGACGCCCCATATCACTAAGCACATCTAGTACGTAGGGATTAATTTCTAATACATTCTGCAACAACAGTAAAAGAAAAAAAAATCAGAACTTTCTAGAGAAATGACTGATCCTAGGGCTATGGCAGAAAATAACTGAGATGAGCCTGAAACATTATGTAGTTCCATAAGGTAAGGATTATTCAAAAATATCACAGTGATGCTGCTATGTCAAAGAGATACTGGAGCCAACAGAAATTATACCTTATGGACAAATTTGGTCAACAAAAAAGTAAAGAAGCATTGAACTATAAGCTCAAGTAGAAAATAAATATTCATGAATTCATATTGATGTAAACTAAAAAGTAAATTTTTAAAAATTAAAAAAGAGACAAATATTCCATGCAAAAGAATTCAAATAATTTATGTAGATATGCAGCCATCCATAGGTGAAGTACAAGTCTCACTCCCTACATGTAGGGTGTGCCTAGTGATTTTCTTCTAAAGAGTTCAATATGAGAAAAGGGGATAAAAAGAGTAAATATTCAATGGAGCAATCAAGGTCAACATAAGCAGTGCTAAGTCATCTTAATAAAATGTACACTTGGCAGGATGTGATGAAAAAATGCATTTTATCTCTGTGGTCTTCCTAAAACCCATAATCCCAATCTAATAATGAGAAAAACATAAGATAAAACCCAACTGAAGAACCTTTTAAAAAATACGTGACCAGGGATCTTTAAAAGTATCAGGGCCATTAGAAATGGAAAAATGGGTGAGGAATAGAAAATTCAAGGAGTTTAAAGAGACTTAATGATTGTATTAAGTCTCTTTAAATTGTATTGCAGCACCTTGGATGAGATCCTGAAACAGAAAAAGGGATCATTAGGTAAAAACCAAAGAAATATGAATAAAGAGTGATATTAGTTAATCATGATGAATCGATATTGGTTTGTTAATTGTGACAAAAATACCATACTAACCTAAGATGTTAACAATGAAGGAAACTGAGTGTATGGTGTATGAAAATTCTCTGTAATATCTTTGAAACTTTTCTATAATTGTAAACATATTCTAAAATTAACATTTTATCGGAAATTATTTCTGAAATAATTTTTTTTTTTTTTTTTTTTTTTTGAGACGGAGTCTCGCTCTGTCGCCCAGACTGGAGTGCATTGGCCGGATCTCAGCTCACTGCAAACTCCGCCTCCCGGGTTCACGCCATTCTCCGGCCTCAGCCTCCCGAGTAGCTGGGACTACAGGCGCCCGCCACCTCGCCCGGCTAGTTTTTTGTATTTCTTAATAGAGACGGGGTTTCACCGTGTTAGCCAGGATGGTCTCGATCTCCTGACCTCGTGATCCGCCCGTCTCGGCCTCCCAAAGTGCTGGGATTACAGGCTTGAGTCACCGCGCCCGGCCTATTTCTGAAATAATTTACAGCCAAAATGCATTGAAAAAATATATGGTCATGTCAGCCATGAATTAATAAATATAAATTTTTATTTACACAGGTAGATCAAATCTTACCTGGAAAATTCCATCTTTATTCCTAATTTCTACTGATACAGTTGAGTGGATCAATAAGTTATACGCTTATTCTCTTAAAAAAGTTTTCTCTCTGTGAGAAAATACTCTAAATGTTTCATACTTTAGAAGCCTTAGGCAATGGTAGTCCAGCCACAACACTGACTGTATTGTCAGAACAGGCTTTCCTAACAGTGGAGCTCCTGATTTTAGGATCTTTTACAAACTGGAAAGACAGAATTTTCCAAATCATCAAGCCTTGGTGTCATCTGTTTAAAAGTCTTCTCTCAATTTATCTTTCTTCTCACATTTTACTATGAGCATCAAGATGAAACCAATACGCACCTTCTAAACTTTGCCTAGAAATTTCCTCAGCTAAAGATATATAAATTCATTGCTTACAAATTCTGACCTCTGCATAACTGTGGGATACAATTTTGCTAAATTTTCTGCCACTACACCACAAGGATTACCTGTCTTCCAGTTTTCAATAACATGCTTCTCATTTCCTTCTGTGCCCTCACCAAATAACCAAATATTCATATTTCTACTAATATAGTAGTAGTAATATAGTCAATTATATATAGAGAAATACACACACACACACACACACACACACAGAGAGACACAGTCTTAGACAAAACAGGCTTTCTCCACCATATTCCACCCTTCATTATGAGCCCTCACTGGTGCAGTCTTTAGCATCCATATTTCTACCAACAATCTGTTAAAGTCAACATAGACTTTTTCTACCATGCAATTCAAAATTCCTTCAACCTCTACTCACTACTGTTATTAAAGGCACTTACACCTTTTTAGGTATTTGTTACAGCAGTATCTCACTTCTTGGTATCAAAATGTTACTTTCATTTTGCCACTGTAACAAATTAGTACAAACTTAGTAGCTTAAAGCAAAATAAATTTATATTTCACAGTTTGAATAAGACAAAATCAATGTGTGAACAAGGTCATACATCTGCTGGAATTTCTGGGAGAATCTGTTTCTTGCTACTTCCAACTTTTGGTGACTACCAGCAGCCCTTTGCTTGTAGATGCATCACTTTAATCTTTGCTTCTGTTTTTACATCTTCTTTTACTCCCAGATTAACAATTAACAACTTAATTGCCCCATTTTAGTGTAGTGGACATTCATACACTTTCTAACTCTTCTGAGTGGCTGTAAACTTTCTTCTTAGTTACATAGTCAATCTCTCAGGTGTAATCTTTTTCCCATACCCCTAAAACACAAGTAGTGCAAAGGGGTAGCTTGGAGTTACGGAAAGAACACTTAACCAGAATCCACAGACTTGGGCTAAGTCTATCCTCTGTTATTTACTGAGTGTATATGTGTGTTCTTAGGGAAGTGGCAACGTCCTTTAGACAAAATTTTACCATATGTAAAATGAAGATAATAATAGCTCTCTATACCTCACAGGACATTTTGAGAAATAAAATAAGACTCATGTTTATAAAAGTGATGTGTTAATGTAAAAGTGATAGGCAGAGTCACCATTAAAAATATTAGTAATGTAAATTAAGCATTCATATATTAAAAGCTTCTGAGAATGTAGTAAAACTTAGAGTTTTTTTAATCTTAGAAAGCAAAAAATATGGGTCATACAGCCTGAGAAAAGTTCTGCAGTGAGGCAATCTGGCAAAGCACCTTAAATTGTTTTTGAGCTTCAAGGAAGTTTCCTTCCATGTGCATTATTAGAAAGTTGGATAATTGAGTTCATAACATCCATGGGCATGAGGATCAAGGAGAACAATTAATCCAACACATAAGAGTATACAAGATGGCAGTGCATATAGGGTAATTCGTCTCCGATTCAAACTTCTGCATCTCTTAAGTCTTATATGGGACAGCATCTATATTTGTGGTCAGACTAGGTCATACTAGGTCCTATCTCAGATTCAATCCAAGTACAAATTATTGTATCATGTTGTTAACATTCTCTCTGCTGTTTGCAAGACTTTCATGTAAGCTCAAGTACTAACTCCCACCTGTAACAATGTGAAGGTATTTTGAAAAATTTATCTATACCAGTATAGCCTTGCAATACGGCCAAATCTACATTTTTTTCCCACTTTGGGCATGGCTTTCAATTCTTTATTGTTCCAAGGATGTGTGAAAAGTTTAAATGTATGTTTATAAAATTTGTATTTGTGAAATACATATTCAGAGACTAGCCTGCACAAATTTATCTATTCTGAATGATATGTATATTTCAAATCTCATGATGGATTGCTGCTGAGATATTCAGATTAACACCCTAAATTGGAGGTGGTTTTAAAAAATTATAAGTCTTCACTATATAAATCAAACGCAAGAAAGAACAAATATTTTCGACAAAAATGATACCCCCTCATGCTCAGATTTTGTCATGTTATGCTCTATAAATTCTATGTCTAGCTATATATTTTCTCAGGAAGTATTTCATTCAATGGATGACATTCATAGATTCAATGAAAATGAGCCTTGATGAATACATATATAGATATCTTGGAAGAAGTCAAAGAAACATAATGAAAACAAGTTGAAATTGATAGATTTGTGCAAAGGCATGGCTAATTGTGAGAACAAAGTTCATATTTTTCAACAGAAACACTTTCTCAGGATACTATAAGCCTTTCTAAACACTTTCTAAAGCTATTTCAAGATACATGCAAGATACTTTCATGAGATGAGAATGATAATATTTTTCATCCCTAGTTTTTACTTGTTCTTTTCAACTGATCTTAAGTTTCCTGTAGAGCTCATCTCCTTTAGAAAGACTATTTAAAAAGAAGGTTGTAACAATCCTGGTTTAAATATGTGCTCCTTCTAGGTGAGCATGAGATGCGAGTAGGAGCTTTACCAAAGACTTTGTTGGGATTGGGTTCCTTGAAGCCTAGATAAAAATGGGAGGAGGTGGGATTGCCTAGTCAGTGGCTGAGAGGAGCTAGGGTAAAAAGTGAAATAAATCTAAAACTTTGGTATTTGATTTATTCATTGACTGATATTATTCAGACTTGATATTTGCCTTCCTAAATTAGGACATTCTAGATATTTGGTTCAGAAGGCAGAACCTGGGAACAGAATCTCTGAGGCAGAAATATACTAAAAGAGACTCATAGATTAATGGAAAAAGTAGGAAGGACACACAAAACAAAACGGACTCCCTGTTGTTTTTGCTGTCTACCAGTCTTTTCAACATACCACAGCATGGAATCTGAAACATCTGGAAACAAATTAGAAAACTGTATCAATCATATGAAAATTAATTTCCAAAATTTTAGCACTTTTCTCTGTAATTAGATGAATTTATTGAGCTTGCCTTCAGACATTTGACCTTGTTTGTGCTCAAAAAATATTTAATGAAGTTTAGTCAGAAAGAAATGGGAAATCCCCTTAATAATCTGGCATCAGGTATCATTTCAATGAGGCCATCTATTCCAGTTCATCCTGATAATTATGAAGGCTCAGTCCTATTGTACTTTCATTAGCTGATCATTATTTTATGTAGTCTCACTGACAAAGAAAAATCTTTACCTGTTTTATTCTACAGCCTCAAAATTTTCACTCTGCCAGATGGGCGCTTACCTAATTGCAAAGCAGATTGTGTCTGTGTCTACAAAAGCAAATTGAATTGAAGACTTGCACATTAATCTAGAGGCCATATGTGTGTGTTGTCCTAAGTAAACATGACAATAGCAACCATCATTAAGTTCTACTCACCTAACTACAGAGCTCTACTTACACTGATTCATCTATGTATCAGTATTTTTCTAAGTGTAAAGTTAGAGTAGCTAAATTGTAGTCTTCAGTTGTCTATATTAAGTGCATTTTCCTGGGATTTACTCAAGACCTACAGTATTAGAATCTTTGAAATCCAACCATGGAAAATGTGAATTTCAGCAAATACCCCCAGAGATCATCTTGAATGAGAAACCTGAAAATGAAGTAGTCTCTAAAACAGTAGTTCAAAGAAAGGTTAAACATTGATGATTGTTGGACCTGAGCATTGGATGCAGGAGGATTGCTATACTATTCCCCCTATTTTTGTATGTGTGAAATATTCCATTATATGGAAAAAGAAAATTTTGAAATACAGTGATTCAGTGATTTCTCCACCAACAGGATATTTGGCAATGTCTCTAGACATGTTTGGTTGTCAAGACTTTGGCAGATGAGAAGGGATGGGTGCTGCTTGATTGAGGGCAGGTATGATGCTAAACATCCTACCATGAACAGTACAGCCCTCCACAACAATGAATTATCCAGTCCAAATGCCAATACTGGTTGAGAAATCCTGTTTGCCAGTGACCAGAATATGTAATTGAAAAATGCACTGACATTTCTGACTCATGGCTGTGGAACACAGACCATTTATCCGAATGCAACAGGGAAACAAATTTTGATTTCCATTTTACATGATTTTTCAAAATGACCACCTTCATATAAAGTCTTTTAACTTCTCTATTTTAATCATTCTTCCATAGGTGATTGCATTGCCAGCTTCATGCTATGCAAACTGTGGAGCTGCATACAACCCCATGCTGAGAAGGGCCCATGCTTTGCTTAATGGCGCACTACAGTCGCTATCTGCTGTCTTAATAATTATTTAACAAGGGGTCTTGCATGTCCATTTTTCAATGGGCCTTGTAGATTCTGTACCTCGTTCTGGGTGATGGTATATTTTTGCACAATTTTTAAAATTTGATTTTAAATTAATTGCTCCAAATAAGATTCCAAGGAGGTTCTAGGGAATTATTTTGCTAAGGTAAACTTAAAAAGTTTCTGAAATGAAATACAGGCTAAAATTTGGGGGATCCTCCCAAAAATAAGATTTATCAATCATTCAGGAATTTTAATTCATTTTACAGAAAAAGCAACAAAGACAGCTCAAAACTAAAATTAAATCAAATCTATATGGGGAGAGATGAGGATAGTCAAGGAGGGAAGAGCCTTTTTCACTCTTGCTCAAAAAATAATATAAAATAGAAAGGAAATTTTGGACTAAAATGTTTAAAAGACGCTCATCTTTAGCTGTGTGTATATTTATCTATTATCTACCTATCTATCTGACTTTCCATGCATAAATAAAAGGCAGGCCGGGCGCGGGCGCTGTGGCTCACGCCTGTAACCCCAAAACTTTGGGAGGCCGTGGCGGGTGGATCATGAGGTCAGGAGATCGAGACCATCCTGGCTAACACAGTGAAACCTCATCTCTACTAAAAATACAAAAAATTAGCCGGGCGTGGTGGTGGGCGCCTGTAGTCCCAGCTACTCGGCAGGCTGAGGCAGGAGAATGGCGTGAATACCGGAAGTGAAGTTTGCAGTGATCTGAGATCACGCCACTGCACTCCAGCCTGGGCAACAGAGTGAGACTCCTTCTCAAAAAAAAAAAAAGAAAAAAGAAAAGGAAAAAAATGAGAATTTTGGCAGAAATGGTATCCAAAGAAAAAATATATTGGCTTTTGTTTGGATTTATCACAGGCCCTTTTCTATCAGGTGATTGAGGAGGCTATGAGTTACAATTGATAGCCCTCTCTTTGTAGGAAAATGTGAGCACTTGGACCAATAACTTGGTACTGTAAGATTCAAAGAGTTTTGGTGCAGATTAAACTGTGTGAAGCAAACATCACAGAATAAGCAGTAAGAAGAGATGAAGATTAGAGACAAAGTTATCAAAATATAACTTTGCTTGCATATATTAAATTAAACTTTAATCCATTATTTCATTATTTTATGCGCATTTTATGGTAGCAATATTCAAGTGATGCCATACATTTTTTTTAAAAAGTATTTAAAATAAGTGACAAGAATTTTACAACTTAGAAATTTACTAGCTTTGTAGTTGCACGTGCAATCACTATTTCTGATTATATATTCACCTTTCTCAAGGCTCAAAGTGTGTATTCCTGGTTATTGAATTCCAATCTAATTAATACTACTTTTTGTTCTTTTTGTTTATTTTTTATTGGAGAAATTATGGCATATTTGTGAAACTGTCTTTGAGATACATTTAAAGGACCTCTTCTATTCCCATCTTGGCTTATAGCTGCTCTCCATTCTATTTTAACTTTAAACCTTGTGACTCACCACAACAGGCATAGACTATTTTCAGGGCATTGATGTATTACAAACCCGCAGGCAATGAACTACAGCCACAGGAAAAATCTTGATGGTTTTCTTTTTTTAGGGTCCCAGATTATTGCTCAAGGTCTTACACTCCTACTCAAAGGGATAACAGGCTGAACATTTTACTTAAAATCTATAGGTAGCACTTATATCAGGTTTATATGTTATCACCTAATGCATACCATTAAAGCCTTCTTGGCTACAGCTGCATCTGGTGCTCCACACTGTATTCTCCTTGTAAGGCCCCCCCGAACCAGCCTGCTCTTCTTGAAACTGTTGCCAAATGCCTTGATAATTAGAGTCATTAGTAATGTGCTACTGAAAAGAAACATTCAATGGGAACTTCCAACTCTTTAACTGAGGAAAATATTTTTGTTGGCTTTTTGAAACTCCTGGGTGCAAACTGAACGTTGTATCAGTTTTAAAATATATTATTTCCTCAGCAAACGCTCTGCTGAGATTCTATTTTGTCATCAGATATCTATGACACATCTACTTTGTGCAAAACACAAGGGTTGGCTGGCTATGTTTTTCAAACTACGTATCAGAATACATGGTCTGAAAAGTTCCACATGTTACTTCATATTAATGATGCAATAAAATAATAAAAGCAGTCAAACACTGCTAATGAAAATTTAATCTATATGATCTCTCTAAGTCAAAAAAAAAAGTGATAGATATCAAATGCCTTAAAGCATGATTCTATTTTTTGACACAGTAAATTTGTTTACAACTATATATTAATAAAATAATCACAAGTGTAGACAAAATTTGTTAGCTTTTGTGAATTTCAACATTTTTAATACAATTGAAAATAGAATATTCTTAACTGCCCAATATGGAGAATGGTTAAACACCCCCAAATTATTAAATACAATTGTATGTAATCATTAAAACATTTAATTATAATATATAATTTAATATTCATAAATGAAACCAGAGTATTAAAAATGCAAAATAAATAAATAAATAAATATATATATATATATAAAAATACCAAATAAAAGAAAAATGTATGCTCAGAATTTAATCAAGGAAACAGAAGGCACTCTATGAATTACAGGTGTGAGAGATTTCACTTTAGGGTTGACATTCTCCACAAGGAGCTGTTGCAATTCTCAATCTTGGAGAAACTCTAACCAATTATCTCAGTCAACAGCAGCCAAGTGGGTAGTTCTTCGATGCCCACTGGGAAAGCCATTTTCAGTCTCCTGTGTGCTCCTGAGTCTCTTTGCCACTTTCTCCAAGGAATAATGGCCTCTCATTTTCTTCTGCTGTTAAAAGCTCCTGTCAGTCCCTCTCACTTGTAAAGCTCTAACCTGAATTCACAAAGAGGAAGGAATCTGGGGAAATGTATTCTCAGCTTCTCTGAGAAGAGTTAAGAAGGGGACAGAGGAACTTCTGAATTCATAGCTAACAATCTTGCACAGAAATAGAACATGAGGTTTACAGAGTTTTTTCTAGATGATGAAATTGCCGCAGAGGTGGCTGGGCTTGGTGGCTCATTGTCCAAGCTCAAGAGGTTGAGACCAGCCTGGGCAACATGGCAAAACCCCATCTCTATCAAAAATACAAAAAATTAGCTGGGCGTGGTGGCGAGCATCTGTAGTCCCAGCTACTTGGAAGGCCAAGGTAGGAGGATTGCTTGAGCCCAAAAGGTCGAGGCTACAGTGAGCCAAAATTGTGCCACTGTACTCCAGCCTGGGTAACAGAGGGACACCCTGTTTCAAAAAAAAAAAAAAAAAAAAAAAAGGTAGTAGAGGCGGCTGTTATAGTTTTCTTAATATTGTATTTCATAATACAATATTTCTCTTTCTATAGCTTCCACAGGTCGAGTTTGTTAATTTAGAATAAGAAAAAAAAAAAAGTGTTAAGTTTCAAACCAAGTATGGACATTGGAACTGAATATTTGAAATTAGGGCTTTTGAGGAAAACCCCGAATTTTTTTTTTCTGGTTAAAGCATGTCAGCATCTCAAAAGTTTACTGAGAATCTCTTGAGAAATCTTATCTATCCCTGCCTCAAAACTCGAGCCATGCTATTTCTTCAGTTATGAACGTCCTGCTTCTGTTCAAATATTAGTAGAAAATATTTTCTATTCACCTGCAGAAATAAAGTCTCACCTACAAAATATAGCTCTGAGAAGTAAGCTTAGGCATCAGGCTTTCATTTCATGTCCCCATATTGAAAATTTACAGTCACAAATGCTGCAGTCAGAATCTGGGAGGAAGTTAGTTTTCCAGACCTAACACAAGACTATGTCTCCATGTCAGGACTTGGGTTTGGGATTATGATCTCTGGAGAAATTTTTCTAAACGCCTTAACACCCAGTCATCTGGGCAGGGTTGACTAGGAGCTTAGGGTCTCTGAATTCTTAACGAAACTTTACTTCTGCTGTGAGATTGACTTTGGGCAGCAGTGACTGTAGCAGGGGCAATTGCCACTCTAGATGCTTCCATGGAAAGAAACAAGAAAATGTAAGGAATTTCAATGTAGTGGTTGAAAATAAAATTCAGTAAGTATTTACACGAAATTACATATGAATAATTATGCAGCTTTACACATTGTGAAGTGCTAAGGCATTAGGTAAGTGCTGGTCCTCTGGGCTTCAAGAACTAATGATAAGAATCTAGCTGGGGGCACTTAGAGGAGCCTTTAGCTATTTGCAGGCTCAGGTTATTCATCTGTAAGGTAAAGGTGTTTGATTACATGTTTTCAAAATTCTCTTCCAGCTCTGGCAGTCTGTGTTTCTGTGAATCCATCACAGCCAGGGCCTGGATGAGATGCCAAACTTGGAAATGCAGTTGCCTCACCATGCATCTTACTCTCCTCTTTCTGCTCTATTGCCCTTAGGCGATATCCCAAAGCACCCTCTCTACTTGGGATTTTTCCAACCATCTTCTCTTAGTCAGAGTTCATCAGCTCGGTGTCTCTTCCATATCTAATATGATACATAATATGTCCTGCTGTGATGGTGAGAGCTAATGAGGTAAAAGCCTGCCAGATGGCGTATTTGCATTTTAACAGGGGCCTTCTGGAAACAATGCCTTCGTACAAAGGAGTGCTATAATTGGTGAAAATGTTATCAGACAAGGTAGTCCTTTTATGGAGTAAGACCATGTATAATGAAAGATAAGTCAATCAGAGCTTACCAAACGGAAACTGTATTCCTATTTTGAGCACACAATACAACGACAGAGGTAAGAATTTTTAAATTGTTAAGGCATTTGAATTACACCTGAATGAAAATATTTTCTTTCTTTTGGTGGTAAATTTTCATGTTTTTAATGACGCTAGACACAGAGAACTAAGTGAATGTCACACTCTAATTAAATGGTAGGTAACCAGGATGCTAAACCACTGCCACATAAAGGACAGCCAGTGGACATTTCACCTTGCATAAAAAGGCTTTCAATACACGTGATGTTTCATTTTGATTCACAGACTGAGATTTGAATATAATCTGAAATGTCACTTAAAGTTTCATGTAAAATTAACACAAGCACAAAGGAAATTGGTTTGGAATTCTGAGAGCATACAGTTAATTATATATTAAAATTAATTTTACATGTACATAAAGGCAATTTATTTAGTGGCAGATATCCTAAAGTTTATCCTAAAGCTTCTGTTATTTTAAGCAAAAATTCTTGCGATATGATTCTTAAGGGTACAGGAGCATTATGAGTCATTGTAAAACAAGATAAGCAGAATAAATTTGAGGCAGAATATGAAGGTTCTAAATAGTATCCTAATCCTCCAGCACTGTTGTAATTTGCTCTGTGCAGGTCTTTATTTTCTCCCAGAAAGACTTTTTCTTACCCAAGTCAGGGAACTTTGTATTTATTACATATATGAACTATTTATCACTCCTGATACAGAAGAACACTATCTTTATGGATTATTGTGGTATGGGAAAGTCCATTCTGCTTACAGAGATCATCTCAATTAAATATAAGGACTGAGAGGTTCATGAGAGAGCATGTCTGACTCAGAGTCTCAACTGCCTGAGCAGAAAATAGCACTAACTTAAGGATAATGATACTTCACTTCTAAGCCCTAATAAAGATGGTAGAGGAGAATAGGTCATGTCGACCTCCCCTGGCTTAAAATATATATCTTCAACCTTGCAAATTGCTTATTCCTTGTTATAATTTTTATGCCAGTTATTGACTATGCTTCTAAAAACATTGAATAGTTTTTAGCAAGATTTAAAAAAATGGGTATGAGTCTCCCATCAAACTCACAGACAGGGAATCTTTTCAGATAATATTTGTACGCTTTTCTTAATATGTAAATTCTGTTTATTCATATATTTATTCACTGAGTCAAATCATATTAATTTTAAATTCATTTTATAAAGTGTTGCAAATGTCCTAAGCAGAGCCAGACAAGTGAGTCTTAACCTTTCTAGCAATTTGTTTCAAAATTTCTCATTTCTTTTTAAAAAATCACTTAAGAAAATTATAAAAGGATAAAAATTATATTTAATTTTAAAATAATAGTAACAACAATAATAGTATATAAAAAGTGTGTGTCTTAAACATTTTTAAAGTTAACTGGGTCAATGGTTTTTCTACTTTTGCATTGCTAACTATCATTAAAGAAGTAAAGAACTACTTTTAGAATTGTCATACATATTTTATCACTTTTCTTTAGGTAGTTGCTAGTTTTTTTTTTTGTTTTTTTTTTTTTGTGGTTTTTTTTTTTTGACATATAATGGGAATGATTCTCCTATTTCAAAGACAAACAGTATATTGGGTCCAATAAGGCATAATATATTATTTTCCCTCCATCCCTTCCTTCCTTCCTTCATTCCTCTCTCCCTCCCTCCCTTTCTTTCCTTCCTTCTCTCTCTTTTTTTTTTTTTTTTTTTTTTTTTAATGAGACAGTGTCTTACTCTGTGTCCCCAGGTTAGAGTGCAGTGGTGCCATCATAGTTCATTGAAGCCTCGATCTCCTGGGCTCTAGCGATCCTCTCACCTCAGCCACCCAAGTAGTTGGGACTACAGGCACACACCATCAAGGCCAGCTAATTTTTGTATTTTTTGTAGAGACAGGGTTTTGCTATGTTTCCCAGGCTGATATCAAACCCCTAAGCTCAAGCAATCCTCCCACCTTGTCCTCACAAAGCTCTGGAATTACAGGCACGAACCACCATTCCAAGCCATATTATTTTGTTTCTTAAGAAAAGTATCAACTAGCAGATTTTAAATTTCCCTGAAAAGGAGAGGGTTGGCATGACTAAGGAGCCCAGAGGTCTTTTGATATGAAGGAATGTTCATCCCAATTGCTCATCCCAAATATTCTAAATTATTACTATCCATCAGATTGAACCAGGTGATTGAAACAAAGGGATAGAACAAAAAAAAAAAAAAAAGGAAGCATGAAAAATGATCATAGAGTTAAAAAAGGAAATAACAATTAGTTGATCCTGCATCCAGACTGGTAATGAAAAGAGGACCTTTTGGTGTTCATGAAATTGCAAACTATGAATCATGCCCATTCCTAGCCTACCTGAGAACGTGCTTGCTCTCTCGCGTTTTCTCTCTCCCCTTCTCTTTTTTCTTTCTCTCACACTCTAAATAAATCTAATGCACTGTTATGTAGGGAATCCAGGACAATTTTGTGCTATAAGGCAGTTGACAAATAATGGGTTTAGAACAAATATTCCTTCCCATAACCTGAAGGATCCACAAAAGCCTGAAAAGGAAATCGTTAATCCTTGATGTATGCACGACTGAAGCAAGTGGCTCAGCCCTACCAGCAATCCTGGGATGTGAGCCTATGGCAGTGTGAAGAGATGAGCTCTTGGAAATTTTGGTACTTGGGCTACTTTTCAAGGCGGTAGATCTGTGTTACAACTCATATAGCAAATCTGTCACAACCAGTACTACTCTTTGACAAAATTAACAGTGCTGTGTTTCAGTAATAGTGAGATGAAAGTGGTGGCAGACACAACAAAGACTTGGTTGAGCTGAAGGTTTGTATGAACAGTGTGGGTTTCAGTAGCAAATGGTACTTGCCCTTTGAATGTAAGAAGGCTCGTAGGCTTGACATCTTAGAAAACAGAAATACTGACCCGCTTGGACAGATGGGTAAAGAATGCTTTATTTTGAGGATGGTAATTTGTATGCACATACTCTAAAATAGAACATGCCAGCTTCCCATGCAAATAGTTATTTTGCTAGTTATGAAATAGAGCTAATAAACCAAATACTTGAGCTTTATTAATTCAAAATGTATTCAGATTCCAGGATAGACTGGTATATCAATCACCATCACTGAGCAATTAAAATGAAATGGATCCAACAAATACTGTCACATCAAATACAATGAACAGTACTTCCTTTTCTAAAATAA
Organism: Papio anubis; assembly: GCF_008728515.1. Taxonomy (NCBI): domain Eukaryota; kingdom Metazoa; phylum Chordata; class Mammalia; order Primates; family Cercopithecidae; genus Papio; species Papio anubis. Next base: position 53,417,090 of record NC_044988.1, on the reverse strand, counting down.
ATGGTTTTTCAAGAAAAATAAAATGGAGCTAAAATATACTTTTGAAGTGCTTTATCAAAACAGATAGTTCTTTTTAAAATATAGTTTACAGTTTCTTTTTGTTTCCTAGTCTGTTCTTCCCACTAATTTTTATATATTTATTAACCTCACTTATAAAAAAATTCATTTACCATATTTTCTAGCAGAATAATCAGCTTTCTTTTTTGATAGGTCATAAACTAAAATATAATTTTTACCTGTTTCAAAACAATGTTAGTGATTATCTCACCACAGGAGAACCACTTCACATATGATTTTCAAAGGATCATTTGTTTGGGTAACTGTTTCTTTGACAAAACCTCCAATGAGAAAGTAGTTCACAGTATACTTATAATATATATTGTTCCATGCACTATATGTAGAAAATTAGTATTTTGAATTCCTTTGCAAGTCAAAATAGCATGTGCATGATGGTACAACACACATTTGTATGATCATGATACTTTCTTTCCCTAGACACAAAATATCCCAATTGCTTTTTGTAGCCAATTAAAAAGCAGCCTTGATTATCTAGGCTTCCTAGAGACATCCCTGACATAACTGAACACATTGATTCCTTTCAAATTAATCACATTTTTTCAAAGAAAAATAACTGCTCTGTGATCACTTTCTTCTTTACCTACTTCACACATATTAGTAACTAGAGTCATCAACATCAGTTGACTCATCAAGCACATTTTATGAGGATAAGCTTTCATAACATAGCATCTTGTTTCACCTTATGTAAGGGATAGGGAAACAAAAGAACAAATAATCTAACTAATAAGAACAAGGAATTTCATTGAAGTGTGCAGTTGTACACACTTCAATGAAGTTGTGCAACTGATGTCATTGAAATTTCTAATTGTATCAAGTTTCACTGACGCTGTTGTATAAGATTTGCCACGTTAGCAAAATATATTCATTTTGTCATCTCTATGTTAAGAATTATTCAAGCAACACAAACACAAATGTCCGTAAGATTCTACTACTACAAAAACACTTCTCTTAGACTGCAGTAGCAAAGCCATGCCCAGGTGCACCAAGGATTTGTTTCTGGCCATTTTCTAGCATGTTTAATGACTGGAGATGTATAATAACAGTCTGGTCAGAGAGTGGTATCGATGTTTGATAAAGAAGTTTACAAGTAATGAACACAGCCATAATTTAATTTTAACTCTTTGATTTGGTTTACAAAGTATTCTGATGCTTTCCAGAAAGATTTCTGAATTTTTATATGGAAGTACAAGATAAGCAATGCTCTCATAGAAGTTAACTCATTAACTATGTATAATTCAGAAAATATCCCAAAACATGCTGGTACCGATATGTACTGTGACAGAACAACTCAACTCGAGCAATTCCCCACTGTGTACAATTTGATGATGTGTTTAACTCATTGACTTACATTTTTAATCAGAAGGTTATACATGAGGGAAATGAGGCATGGGAAGATTAAGCTGTTTAAAAGAGTATGATTGGGATTCAGATACAGAAAGTTTAACCTCAGAACCACTACATTACACTGCCTCCTAATGCACTGGCAACTTATGTATTGTCAGGCTGAGAATTAGGAATTTATTTTCCTTGAGTCATGTTAACATGGTTTTACTTTTATGTTTGAAGACTTGCCTTTTGTACAAGTCTAGAATAACTTATATCCCAGGTGAAAATTTTGAGAATTGCTTTGAGTACACTAAGACCGATTCAAGGATGAGCAGATAAAGTCACTGCCTTCACTGGATTAACATTTTAGCACAGATATAGACATATAAAGAAATAATAAACATACAATAAAAATCAGGAGGCACATGTTTCTGAAGACTTCTTCTATAACAAACCATAAACCTAGGCTGGAATACATTCCTGACATCCTTTAAACACTCCCTCCCAATAAATATTACTCTATTGTCCATATTGGCTTGTTTTTGTTTTTAGTGAACATAGAACCCTCCATATTGAGTACAGTTGTCCAATGTTCACCTGGAAAATCTCCCAGTTTCTCCAGTCTACATTGTACTACCAGGGCTGTCCCAGATTTGGTAAAGAACAGCAATACCTTCATCTTTAATGCTTTAGAGTGTCTAAAATTACCACTAACAACAGAAGAAGCTATGACAAGTTTCAGTCATTGGAAGATGTTTAGTCAAGTCAGGAATACATTGGGACAGAATTATAATTTGTCATTTTTAATTATAATAAAGGTTCTTGGAATTCTTCACACTATATTATATGAAGATTAGCCTTGATTAATAGCTGTATCTTTTCTTTTGCTCCTTAGGATTCAGTTGTTGTATATATATTTGCTTCATATTCTTATGACTCTAAGGAGATAATAAATTAATTAAAATTGATAAAATTTAATCCAAAAAATAAAATTATAACAGAATATTTGTAAAAATTATTCTTGAATTGAAATAGCATGTGTACACTCTCCCATTCTATATAAAATAGATGCTTTACTCAATTTTTGCTGATTTAGTAAAGAATTGCTATCTTTCCACCTCCTCCTTTGCTTGTATGCTCACAAAGTAAACAATTGTGACTGAATCGACAACAAAGAAGTGATGATTTAACGTATATTTTCTGAATTTAGTATGAATTTTATGGCCACATATCCACCTTCCAAATTAAATAAACAAAAACACATTTTCTCTTTCTCATCAACTTTGCATATGTTGAATTTATTAAGCCATATATTGTATCATAAACACTACAGAATAATCAAATGCTTTTGATTTTACACTCTCCGGCTCATATAAATAAAATATGCTTAAAAGGGAAAAATAAATTAAATTATAAAAATAAACCTTTTCATAGCAGTTGTTCAGTAAAAGATTATAAATATAAACAGAAATAGTCCATAGACAGTCCACTTATTAATTTTTCTTCAAAGTTCAACTGAGTACAGAACCCTGGTTGCACCCTAGTGAAACCACTATAATCAAATGTGACCTCAAGAAGGAACTTAGAAACTGAAACTATTTTAGTTCTAGGTGAAAACAGCATACCTCCTGAACTAAATTTTTATGGATTACCCCCATGTTTTATTTAAGGCAAAACAATTGTTATTTCAATAGAATAGTTGTCTTTGTGCAAGAGCATTTGACGTATCAGGATAAAAATACGTTTGGAAAAATTTAAAAAAAAAGGTGTTTTCCTCTTTTCCTTCCTTCCTTTTTTTCCCCTTTCTCACTGCATTCCTTCAATTTCGTTTCACCAGGTTAAATTACAATTAGAAATCAATATGAATTCAAGGACACCAGAAATTGATGTCAACAAACTTACATTCGTATTTGAAATCTTAATACTGGAAGTCAGTCTTTAAAATACCCTAAGTTCTAGAAACAAAATGGAGACAAATGTACTTTATAATCTTAAATCTATTTTATAATATTAATGTAATCTTTAATCTCTAACATAAATTATATAAATACTCAAATTTCTTTTACATGCATAGATTTTTGTGTGACATTTCTATCTCACCATTTCTAACCTGTAATTTGATTGTCCTACAGTTCTTTGATGGAAACAGTACTGTTTAGATTAACTAATGTTTATAGACAGATCATTGATTAGACAGGAATTAAATTTGTTATTTAACTAACATATGCTGCCTCTATCTCCCTTTGATTTATCTGTAAGTCTCAGATCAAGTTATTGCTGTTTTCTTTTGAAAATCTTCTTCAGAACTTCCTTCATTATGGCAGAGGGTAATGAAGGTTATTAGCCTGCCATTGTGAAGAGTCAAGTCCTTGATTTACAGTAGGTTGGCGTACACATGCAGAATTGTTGGATGTATATTGCATGAGCTCTTGAAGCTTCTCTGAATCCATTCCATTTGACATTTTCAGTGCAGTTAACTCTGAAATGCTTGATATATCATAAGAGACGGAATAAGTTGTATGAGAACTAGCAGCGAAATGAGCAACAATAATGGAAAAGAAATGTAAGCATGTGACTAGCACATACTCTAATAATATACATTTTAGAGGCAAACATTTCTTGATCGTACCTTTATCCATTAAATTCTCTATTTATGTAAGAGATTTTGCAAAGCCTCTTGAGGCATTTTATGTTTTGGCTCTTGGTATGTGTATTCATTTTGTATTGCTGCTTAGAACAGTATTAGAAACTTTATGGCTTAAATCATATCCCACTTATTATCTCACAGTTTTCAGGGGTCGGGGCTGTGAGCACTGTTTAGCTATGTTGTCTCATCAGGGTCTCTAAGACTAATATAATAATGATAATGATAATAATGAGGCCTGCAGACTCATCTGAGGCTCAAGATTCACTTTGAAGCTCACATCGTTGTTGCAAAAATAAATGTCCTTGCAACTGTAGAATTCATAGTGACTTGCTTCTTCCAAGTCAGCAGGAGAGGGAGTTTCTGACCTCTAGGCCCTATTTAAAAGGTTTGCCTGATTAGGCCAGGGCTACCAGTGATAACATCACTTTTGATTAACACAAAGCCCTCTGACTTAGAACCTTAATTGAATATGTAAGATCCCTTAACATTTGCTGTATAAGATACCAATCATATAGTCATACATCATAGCCATAGGTCCTACCACATTTGAAGGGAGAGGGCTATACAAGATAGGGCGTCTTTTAGGGGTTATCATAGAATTCTGCCTACCACACTGTTATTTTCAAATCCTACATTTTTTTTATTCCAAGAAAAAAATCTATATATATATAATTTCTAATATATGGACTAGTTATCCTCAAGATCACTATATTTTATGCTTTCATTGAAGTTTTCTGGAAATTTTAAATTTCTTAAAACTTATTATGTAGCTTAGCATTTTAAAATAATAAAAAACAGAAGCCTTCTGTGTGCCATCTCTGCTTCAAGAACTTTATATACATAAACTAATTTTAATCTTATGAGAACCACATGACATTTATATTATTATTATTCAGTGTTGGATGTGAAGAGACTGACATACAAAGAGTCAAATTCATGTGTAAAAGGAAATACCTTGAAATTAGAATACCAGAAATGTCAAAATAAAAATTTAATATATTTAACTTCATGAAAATCCAAATACTTCACTTTGGAAGATGCCTTATCAGTAAAATAAGAAGTTACATCTCAAATTGATATATATAAATGTGTATATACATATACACCCAACTCATAAAACATGCTAATATTATTGATATGAGTCCTTAAAATAATAAAAGCAAAAAATTCAACAGAAAAAGGTAAAAATATATAAACAAATAGGTCTTAGAAAATAAATATAAATGACTCTGTAAAAATGTATTCAATCTTACTCATAGCAAGAGAAATGAAAATTAAAGTTATATATTGTATTTTACATTTTAGATAATTATTACAAATTTAACAATATTTGTTATTATTGAAAATGTAGCAATACAGGCACCTTGATATATTGCTGGTGACATTTTAAATAAGTCTAATGGAGGACAATTTTACAAAATTTTAAAATAAAAATTATGAACAAATATTAAGGCTTAGAATAATCAAGCATGTCTTGTCTTGGCAGGACAGACCACAATAAGTGGAAGAAAATGTATAATCCAGAAAACAGACACAAGCAAATATAAAACTGAAACTAATTTTTTACAAACATGTCAAGCAATCCAGTAGAAGAAAGATGGACTTTTCTACAAATGGTGCTGGAGCAACTGGATATCCACAGGCAAAATAATGAACCTTAATTTCAAAAACAAATGCCAGCAGGGATATGGAATCTGTAAAATGGTACAACCACTATGGAAAGCAGTGTGGCTGTTTCTTAGAAAACTAACATGCAATTAGTATTCAACCCAGTAACTGCACTCGTGGGCATTTATTCTAGAAAAAAAAAAATGGAAATGTATGTTGACACAAAATCCTATACATGAATTTTCTTAAAGCACTTATTGTAGTAACCAAAAACTGAAAATAACCCAGAAGCCTGTCTAGAGTTGAATCATTGAACAAACTGGTGCAAGTATACCATCCAATACTACTCAGCAATAATAAAGAAACAACTATTCATATGTACAACAACTCATATGAATCCCAAGATAATTTTGCTGATGGAAAATGTCAATTCCAATAGGTTACATGTTCCATGATCCATTTATATACCATTCTTGAAATGACAAAAGTATATAGATGGAGAACAAGTTTAGTAGTTGCAGTGTATTAAGATAGAGTAAGGGAAAGAAGTGAGTATAGATATAAAAGGACAACTCAAGACATCTTTGTGGTGAAGGAGCTGTTTAGTATCTTGAGACTAATGTGTTGAATACATGAATCTATATTCATGATAAAATTGCATAGAACTATGTATAATACCCCCGCCATATACATACGTACCTGTATGCCTACATAGACACAAACATATAAATAGCACAAGCAAAACTAGAGGAATATGAATAAGGTAGACGGACTTTATCAATGTCAACATCCCAATTGCTTTATTTTACCTCAGTTTGGCAAGTTGTTACTATTAATGGAAATGGGGCAAATTTCTCTGCATTATTTCTTATAACCACATGGGAATCTACTATTTCATACAAATAAAATGTTTGATTTTAAAATAAATGACCTGTGACCACATGATTCCACATCTAGGGACTTATCTTACAGATATATTCAAATAGGTACAAAAACCATGAACAGATTAAAATTTATTTAACATTGTTCAATATAACAAAAGTTTGAAAAATAACTAAAAATTATCAAAATAAAAATGCTTTTTACACTTTATACAATGAAGTTATTCACAGCAAGTAAAAATAATAAAGCATATGTAATAAATTGATACAAAAATATCTGTAAGATATGTTAAGGAACAAAAATCTTGGAACACAAGCACAAGAAAAAAATTATGAATATACCATCAGATACAGCAAGCTTTTTGTTTTTGCTTTTGGGGAAAATATGACAAGTTAGATAATTAAGTGAATGTGGAACTGGGGAGAATTACATTCTTAGTTTTTCTTACTGTATAATGGTGGCAATCATGGGAATGTTTTGCTCAGATCTGCTCATACAGGGAGCAAAGTTGAATAACAGCCACCAGTACTGCCCTGCAGATCCACAACTACACTCATATAAAAACCATTTCTGAATTGCTCAGAGTCAATGATGGAGCACCACAGTCGTGCTAGTGCCATCCTCTCTAGAAGGTAATTATTTAGTAACTCTTTAACAATTTTGGCTGGAAGATTCCCCATCAGCCTAGTTAAAACTTTCTTGAAATTCCTCTGCAGCCAGAAACTTTCAATTATCCTTCTACTTTCATAGGTATGAGACCTGCATGGTGAACCAAAGGCTCTCATTGTTCACTCCTGCTCTTTTCTCCTCTATCCTTCAGAGTTATTTCCCCTCATTCACCTTTTCAATTATAGGCATCTTCTTTTTGAAGGAGTCCAACTAACAGATTTGTTTTGTACCATGGCCATGTATTAGATATAATACAACAAGAGATACGCAAGCATTTTATTTTACTTTGTGGGAAAAGATGATATTAGATATAAGAACATTAAAGTTGCATATTTTAATTTAAAGTAAATGTATAGTTATTACAGTAACTTGGCTCATGTACATTTTCTAACGTACACGTAAAAATACTTGAAAATTCTCAAATATTCTTTGAGTAACTGCATATTATGTACCTCATATAAACTTAATGGCATTGTTAGTTAGAGTGCCCCAATCATCTCTGGAACTGAATAATTCAAAGATAGTTCTTCAAAGAGGTTGACTTTTAGTTGCTGCTACTCGGATCTCTAAAGCTCTCCTGGTTCCTTGAGCTTCTAAGGGCTCAGCTTTAAAATTACTTTTTAAGTTTATTAAGCTGCACTCAGAACATTCCAAGGACTTTATTTTTTACTATTTAAAAAAAAAACAAAAAAACAAAAACAGTTTGGAGAGTAAAGATTCCTGAATACTAAAATAACACTTTTCTAAAAGAGTAAGACATTTGCTATAGTTTGAATGCATCCCATCCACACTTCAGGTGTTTCCAGTATAATAGCATCAAGCAGTGGGACCTGTAAGGGGTGATTAGACTGTGAAATTTCCTTCTGCCTGAATTAGATTAACGCCCTTACCAAAAAAAAAAAAAAAAAAAAAAAAAAAAAAAAAAAAAAAAACCTTTACATGTTAGTCTAGCTTGACTTCTGCCTTCCTTGGGAGCAGAGAGCAGCCCTGACCAGACAACAACCAAAGCTGCAGGCACCTTGATACTGAACTTCCCCGCCTCCAGGACTATGAGAAAATAAATGTATCTTTTCTATAAACCACCCAGTTTGTGGTATTCTGTTACAGCAGCACAAATCAACTTAGACATTACTGATAATTTTCTAACCTACTTATCTCACCCATTATGCCTGTGTACATATTTATGGCCACTAGGAATGTTCTCATAACAAAGAATATAGAGCATAATTTATAGGCAATCCTGCTTTAAAACTAAATATACCCTTCCTCCTGTTTATCCTCTAATGGGTGAATATTTTGCTGAACTTTATCTTATTTCTTCTGCTGTAAGAAGCCAAAACACATAAAATGAGTTTTATTAAAATAAAATGCTTTATACCTCAAGATTCTTATATACTCCACCTTGATCCACACCATGCCCATAGCCAGTGGGGGTGAATATCAGTGCTGTTCTTCCCATATTGACAAACACTTGGCTTAGTCAATATTTCTCATAAGTTTTGACACTGAATAAAATGTTTCTATTAAAGATTTATTCCTTTAACCATTTTTTCTAAGTTAATAAGTGCCTACTATATGCAATGATTAAGGCTGTTTGCCTACATTATTGTAATCCTAACGCTATATTGCTTGTAACTTTGAAAGTGAGATAGTCTTAGTCCCATTTCAAATATTCAAACACTTTGGCTGATAAAAGTTAAAGAATTTAACAAAGGCCACTAGAAGGTAAGTAGAAATACTGAGATTCAAATTAATCTTTGATTCAAAATATCATTCTATTTCCATCCTGATAGACTACCTTTCACAAAATGCAGATGTTCATGAGAAGGTTAACATTTCAATCCATTGAATTGACATTTATTGAGCACCAACACTATGGTCAGTTCTATACTGAGCACAGTGTAGGGACTCTATGAATCATTCCTCTTTTGATAGCACAGTCTCCAAAACCTACTAGGCACTCCGGAAAAGTGAACTATAATGAATTGTAGTTTAGTTAAGTAGATTGGAAGTCATAAATATTTTAAAAGTAAATCAATTTTTATCTCAGAATTTCTCCCCAAAAATAGCTGTGAGAATTGGAGTATAACTGGGGAGGGGAAATGGAACACTGGTGTTACCAGGCAGGACTGTGGTGGCAAACACAAAGTCTCTAGGAGCTTCAGTGGGTAAGGCACAGGGGAGAAGTTGCCTACCATGTTCTTAATGGATGAGGAGAGACATAGTAACACGAGGAAGGAGGTGGATGTAAATGGTATTTTGTTAAAATTCTAAAAACTAAAATCCCTTAAACTAACATATGTCAGACATCAAGCACTCTCAGTTGACTTTCTAGCTATAAATATAGGAATTTGGTTGCAGGTAGATCTCGGAAGTCTAGTTCTAAAACCTCAAAATTTGCAGACCAGGTAACAAACTCCATGAGGGCAGAAACCATGCTGCTTCACAGTTGTATCCCTAGCATTTACCACAATGTTTAGCACATAGAAGTCACTCAATGAATACTTACAATAAATAATTAATCTGACTCTCCTTCACAATTTAACGTATTTCAAAAGCATTCTAATAACTTACTCTAGACATCTTAATCGTATCTATGTAAATAATATATTTATGAATTGTTGGCACTTCAAATTTTAAATCTTTCTATGTTTTTATTGCTATTGCTAAATAATGTTGAGCGTAAACATTAATGCATATGTATATATGTATGCATATATATGCACCTGCATTTATACATATATGTATACATACATATATGTATACATTAAGGCATCCAGAATAGTTAATTTATTCTTTAGGATTAAATAAGTGCACAACATGACTACAATGGTCCACTCAACATGACTATATTAGTGCACTGTTTCAAGGGCACTGCTGCCAACATCAAAAATATAACTCCTGCGTTCCAACTCTGCAAAGTTATTCCATTTAGTGATTGCTCCATTCCTGACAAACTGAACAGGGCAACTGAAAATACATTAGCCTGAGAATCAGGGGACTTGGACTTTAGTTATGACTGATTAGCTGAGAAACCTTCAGCAAGGTCCTTATATCCCTGAGCTCTGGTTTGTAATTATATAAGTGAAAAGGAGCAACTCTTGATCCTTATGTACCTTAAGGAAATACAAAGTATAGCACCCCGCAACATGCCTGCTGAAAAAAGAACACAACAACTATTTCAAGAGAGAACATGGTACTGGAATATGTAATTCAGGCATTGTTAAGATAGCCAAATAAATATAACTCGTCTTCTGGTACAACCACTTGGTTCAACTCTGTCTAGAAGATAATGATAAGTAAATGACTGGTAGTTATTGATCCACATAGAGTAGTTCTCTAGAAAGAAAACTGATGATTTGGACATATAATAATTAACCTTAAACATTAAAGCTTTTCTCCCATAATTCAAAACTTGATAAAATTATAAGAATCTAGTCAATAGATTTCAGACTTTCAATACATAGATTCATTCCAAATGAAGTTTTTGTATATTAAAATCTATTAGGCAAAATGATTCATTGTACAATATATTCTAGAAACTTAATTGAACTACCTTGACTACTCTTCATGTCTTACTATGACTTTAACTTAACTAAAATACACTTGCATTTATCATCATACAAAATTAATACCTACTATAACAACTGCTTATATTTTTTCAAAGTAATTTCATACGTTATGTTAGAGTTCTCCAGAGAGACAAACTAATATGATGGATGATAGATAGATAGATAGATAGATACATACATACATACATACATACACACACACACACAATACACAGATGAACATAGTTACATAGATGTATGAGAAGGGATTTATTCATGGAATTGGCTCACACAATTATGGAGGCTAAAAAGTATCATGATAGACCACCTGCAAGCTAGAGAACCATGAGGCCGATAGCGTGACTTCCAAGGCCAAAGGTCTCATAACCAGGGAAGTTGAACTCTCACTCTGAGGCCCAAAGGCCTGAGAACCTGAGGGCATATTGGTACAAGTTTGAGAGACCAAAAGCCAGAGAATCTGAAGTTCTAATGTACAAAGGCAGAAGATGAAGGGTGGCCCAGATGTAGAAGAGATAAAAAATTTGTTTTTCTTCTGCCTTTTTGTTCTTTCCAGTCACTCAGCCAACTGACTAGCGCACACCTCCACTAAGTGAGGGTAAATCTTCTTTACTCAATGTATTGATTCAAACGCCAGTCTCTTCCAGATATACCTAGAAATACTGCTTTACCAGCTATCTGGGTATCTCTTAATCCAGTTAAGTTGACACCTAAGGTTTAATCATCACACATATATTATACTAATTTTAGTAATTTAAATAGAATTAAATAGCTAGTGTATGGTGGAATAGCAACCAGAAACTGGGTGTTTACCCTCTGTAAAAACTAAGCTTTCTGCTTTGAGCAAATTTTCATCTTGAAATGTTATACCATATTTCATAAAACTGCTGGAGGTTGAGAAACATTTCTCTCATCTCATTGTTTAATTTGAGCTAATGAATGGCTAAAACATAGCTGAAAACACAATTTCGGATTTTTTTTTATAAATTCATATTTGCTATTTTGATTGCAGTGTTTTTCATACTAAAATCTTGTTGTTGAATCAAAAACTTACACTTTATTATTTTTTCATCTAAAAATTCTTATCTCTAACTCTTTCCTTTCCATATGTACTTTATTTTTTCAAATCTTGGGTGAAAATATACACTGTTATTCTTCTTTGTTTTGTACCTTAATATCTGTTTCTGTTACTAGTTTTTGTAACCAGCCATTTCGACTTTTTTCATTCACACCTCAATACTGGTGGCAATAATTTATACAGTAGTCCAGGCTGCATTATTTTATCATGGGGAGGCCTTTTGTATGGGCTTAATAAAGTAGAATACAATCATATTATATCTACCACAAAAAGGTGAAAATGTTAACTCTATAGAGAAAATGTTAAAAGCATAAATGAGGTAAGACTCTCTAATTCAGAATTTTCACACTATATACTCAATTATATACTTAGTGAGCTCACGCTGATTTTTCTCTGAGCTTTTCTATTACAATGTTAGAATTTTTTCTCAAAAAATTAACTTCCTGATTGGTGGAGGTAAGATTTCCTTTCAACCTGCTAGAGCCGGACCAAGATCAATGAGAGAGAGGCTAGGACAATAAAACGATTCTAGCAAACTGAGAAAACTTCAGATGATCTGAATTATTTTCCTACACAGTAAATTTTAACTTATTGCATTCCATAGATTTTAAACAAGTTCATAAAATCCAGGAAATACTCACTGTCAGTTTTTATATAACTACTATGAATTTTTTTGAATCATAAAATACTACATACTTATTGTTGATATATACAGAAAACATGGTAAAGCTCAAATAAAAGTCTCTAGTACAATCACCACTCAAAGAAAACATAGGCTGTTATGTAACTCTACTTCCTAATTCCACTGAATATAGGCTGTTAATAGGTAGATTCTCTGCATTCTCAGGGACTTCCTCCATATTCAGCTCTTACCCTTCTAGAGTTTTCCTAAAATTTAAGATTTCTTTTTAAGCCTGTTTCCCTTGAGCACCCATTGCTTCCTTAGAGTTACTGGTATGTATTTAACATCCTCCACTAGTTCCTTATCCTGTTGGTGTAGGTTTGCCTTACTTTTTACCTCCTTTTAATCATTTCAATGAATTTAGAAAGAAAGAGCCAGAAATATGCTCATGTGACCATCATCCTCAGGAATATCTAAGGATTCTATGTTTCATAAAACAATAATTAAATCAATAACTTCAGCATTAAAAAATTGTTTGTGAACAAAATATGAACAAAAAAATATTCTAGTGAAAATAAGGATTGACATACTCAATAACTGTGTCGAATAAATAAACATATTTAGTCAAAAACTTAAAAAGGTGGTATCGCATTGTGGTTTTGATTTGCATTTCCCCGATTATTAGTGATATTGAGCATTTTTTTTCGTATGTTTGTTGGCCATTTGTATATCTTCTTTTGAGAATTGTCTATTCATGTCCTTAGCCCACTTTTTGTTGGGATCATTTGCTTTTTATTTACTGATTTGAGTTCGTTTAGCTTCTGAATATGAATCCTTTGTTAGATGCATAGATTGTAAAAATTTTCTTCCACTCTGTGGGTTGTCTGTTTACTCTGCTGACTGTTCCTTTTGCCATGCAAAAGCTCTTAAGTTTAATTAGGTCCCAGCTATTTCTCTTTGTTTTTATTGCATTTGCGCTTGGGTTCTTGGTCATGAAATCTTTGCCTAAGCCAATGTCTAGAAGGGTTTTTCCAATGTTATTTTCAAGAATTGTTATACTTTCAGGTCTTAGGTTTGAGTCCTTAATCCATCTTTAGGTGATTTTTTATATGAAATGAGAGATGAGGATTCAGTTTCATTCTCCTATATGTGGCTAGCCAATTATCCCAGCAACATTTGTTGAAAAGGGTGTCCTTTCCCCACTTTATGTTTTCGTTTGCTTTGCCGTAGATCAGTTCGCTGTAAATATTTGTAAATATTTGGGTTTATTTCTGGGTTCTCCATTCTGTTCCATTGGTCTATGTGGCTGTTTTTATACTAGTACCATGTTGTTTTGGTGACTATGGCCTTATAGTATAGTTTGAAATCAGGTAGTGTGATATTTGCAGATTGGTTCTTTTTGGTTAGTTTTGCTTTGGCTATGCAGGATGTTTTTTGGTTCCATATGATTTTTAGAATTGTTTTCTATAATTCTGTGAAGAATGATGATGGTATTTTGATGAGGATTGTGCTGAATTTGTAGATTGTTTTTGGCAGTATAGCCATTTTTACAATATTGTTTCTACCCATTAAGGAGCATGGGATGTGTTTCCATTTGTTTGTATAATCTATGATGTCTTTCAGCAGTGTTTTGTAGTTGTAGTTTTAGTTGTAGAAGTCTTTTGGCTCCTCGGTTAGGTATATTCCTAAGTATTTTATTTATTTTACTTTATTTTTTGTGGCTATTGTAAAAGGGTTGAGTTCTTGATTTGATTCTCCACTTGGTAGCTATTGGTATATAGAAGAGCTACTGATTTGTGTACATTAATCTTGTATCCGGAAACATTGCTGAACTATTTTATCAGTTCTAGGAGCTTTCTGAAGGAGTCCTTAAGGTTTTCAAGGTAAATGATCATATCGCCAGCAAACAGTGACAGTTTGACTTCCTCTTTACCAATCTGGATGCCCTTTATTTCTTTCTCCTGTCTGATTGCTCTGGCTAGGACTTCCAGTACTATGTTAAAGAGTGGTGGTGCGAGTGGGTATCCTTGTCTTGTTCCAGTTCTCAGAGGGAATGTTTTCAACTTTTGCCCATTCAGTATTATGTCGGCTGTGGATTTGTGATAGATGGCTTTTATTGCATTATGTATGTCCCTTGTATGCCAATTTTGCTGAGAGTTTTAATCATAAAGGGATGCTGGATTTTGTCTAATGTTTTTTCTGTCTAATGTTTTCATTATGTGATTTTTGTTTTTAATTCTGTTTATGTGGTGTATCACTTTTATTGACTTGTATGTAACAGTAGATCCAGCTACTTGAGAGGCTGAGACAGGAGAATTGCTTGAACCCGGGAGGCGGAAGTTTCAGTGAGCCAAGATCGTGCCATTGTACTCCAGCCTGCACAAGAGTGAGACTCAATTTCAAAAAAAAATCAAGTAGACATTTGCTCTGCAGCAAATTTGTCTTTCTATGAGCAAGACACTGTTTTGGGGAATTAGAAAATGTGAAATGGTATGTTTTCTGGGTTGCAAGGGTATATAGTGAATAAACTAATGGTGGCAGAGATTTTTTTAAAGGAGGTTATATTTGAAAATAATTTTATTTATAGCAGAATGTCATAGAGGAAGTCAAATATTGTAGCATCATGGAAGAAGAAAGGCAGATTGAAAAAATTAAGAGCTATTAAAGCTGAAAAAATCTGTTGTTATTAAGTAAGCACTAGTTGTTAAAATATTAACTAGACATATACGGGGCTTAGCAGTGCTGGACATCTAAGATCTGACTTCAAGATGGGCACTGCAATATCAGTTAGTTTTATTTTCAGTGCCCAAGCAGTTACAAATATTGCAATAGTCCAATGTCATGTAAAATTTTAGCATATATACTTACTCTTCAGATATATAATAGTTGATACATAAAATATACATTTTATTTGGTAATATTTAATGATAGTTTGTTAAGAGTTTGAATTAGGGGGCGGAGCAAGATGGCCGAATAGGAGCAGCTCCAGTCTTCAACTCCCAGCGCCAGCGACACAGAAGACCGGTGATTTCGGCATTTTCAACTGAGGTACTGGGTTCATCTCACTGGGGAGTGCCGGAAGATCGGTACTGGTCAGCTGCTGCAGCCCGACCAGCGAGAGCTGAAGCAGGGCGAGGCATTGCCTCACCTGGGAAGCGCAAGGGGGAAGGGAATCCCTTTTCCTAGCCAGGGGAACTGAGACACACAACACCTGGAGAATCGGGTAACTCCCACCCCAATACTGCGCTTTGAGCAAACAGGAACACCAGGAGATCATATCCCACACCTGGCTGGGAGGGTCCCACACCCACAGAGCCTCCCTCATTGCTATCACAGCAGTCTGTGATCTACCGGCAAGGCAGCAGCGAGGCTGGGGGAGGGGCGCCCGCCATTGCTCAGGCTTAAGTAGGTAAACAAAGCTGCTGGGAAGCTCGAACTGGGTGGAGCTCACAGCAGCTCAAGGAAACCTGCCTGTCTCTGTAGACTCCACCTCTGGGGGCAGGGCACAGTAAACAATAACAAACCAGCAGATACCTCTGCAGACCCAAACGACTCTGTCTGACAGCTTTGAAGAGAGCAGTGGATCTCCCAACACGGAGGTTGAGATCTGAGAAGGGACAGACTCCCTGCTCAAGCGGGTCCCTGACCCCTGAGTAGCCTAACTGGGAGACATCCCCCACTAGGGGCAGTCTGACACCCCACACCTCACAGGGTGGAGTACACCCCTGAGAGGAAGCTTCCAAAGCAAGAATCAGACAGGTACACTCGCTGTTCAGAAATATTCTATCTTCTGCAGCCTCTGCTGCTGATACCCAGGCAAACAGGGTCTGGAGTGGACCTCAAGCAATCTCCAACAGACCTACAGCTGAGGGTCCTGACTGTTAGAAGGAAAACTATCAAACAGGAAGGACACCTACACCAAAACCCCATCAGTACATCACCATCATCAAAGACCAGAGGCAGATAAAACCACAAAGATGGGGAAAAAGCAGGGCAGAAAAGCTGGAAATTCAAAAAATAAGAGCACATCTCCCCCGGCAAAGGAGCGCAGCTCATCGCCAGCAACGGATCAAAGCTGGACAGAGAATGACTTTGACGAGATGAGAGAAGAAGGCTTCAGTCCATCAAATTTCTCAGAGCTAAAGGAGGAATTACGTACCCAGCGCAAAGAAACTAAAAATCTTGAAAAAAAAGTGGAAGAATTGACGGCTAGACTAATTAATGCAGAGAAGGTCATAAACGAAATGAAAGAGATGAAAAGCATGACACGAGAAATACGTGACAAATGCACAAGCTTCAGTAACCGACTCGATCAACTGGAAGAAAGAGTATCAGCGATTGAGGATCAAATGAATGAAATGAAGCGAGAAGAGAAACCAAAAGAAAAAAGAAGAAAAAGAAATGAACAAAGCCTGCAAGAAGTATGGGATTATGTAAAAAGACCAAATCTCCGTCTGATTGGGGTGCCTGAAAGTGAGGGGGAAAATGGAACCAAGTTGGAAAACACTCTTCAGGAAATACAGAGAACGCCACAAAGATACTCCTCGAGAAGAGCAACTCCAAGACACATAATTGCCAGATTCACCAAAGTTGAAATGAAGGAAAAAATCTTAAGGGCAGCCAGAGAGAAAGGTCGGGTTACCCACAAAGGGAAGCCCATCAGACTCACAGCAGATCTCTCGGCAGAAACTCTCCAAGCCAGAAGAGAGTGGGGGCCAATATTCAACATTCTTAAAGAAAAGAATTTTAAACCCAGAATTTCATATCCAGCCAAACTAAGTTTCATAAGTGAAGGAGAAATAAAATCCTTTACAGATAAGCAAATGCTTAGAGATTTTGTCACCACTAGGCCTGCCTTACAAGAGACCCTGAAGGAAGTACTAAACATGGAAAGGAACAACCGGTACCAGCCATCTCAAAAACATGCCAAAATGTAAAGACCATCGAGGCTAGGAAGAAACTATATCAACTAATGAGCAAAATAACCAGTTAATATCATAATGGCAGGATCAAGTTCACACATAACAATCTTAACCTTAAATGTAAATGGACTAAATGCTCCAATTAAGAGACACAGACTGGCAAACTGGATAAAGAGTCAAGACCCATCAGTCTGCTGTATTCAGGAGACCCATCTCACACACAGAGACATACATAGGCTCAAAATAAAGGGATGGAGGAAGATTTACCAAGCAAATGGAGAACAAAAAAAAGCGGGGGTTGCAATACTAGTCTCTGATAAAACAGACTTTAAACCATCAAAAATCAAAAGAGACAAAGAAGGCCATTACATAATGGTAAAGGGATCAATTCAACAGGAAGAGCTAACTATCCTAAA